>NC_040036.1:43616185-43657146 GCF_003713205.1 Coffea eugenioides | reverse complement strand
AGAGGAGGTCCGTAGTAGGGCTTCCGATATCGTAGCTGATGCCACTAGACTAGTGGACGAGGCGATGGGTGGAGCTCAGGACTCTGAGGAGGAGGATCTGGAGGAGGTTCCTCCTGATAGTCCTACTGTGGACTAGGTCTAGGCAGTTTGACCACTCTTTTGACTCTTTTGACCAGTATTGCTAGAATTAGCTGGGGTGATGCTAAGTGCTGAGACCAGTGTATTTTGCATGACTGTGTGGCTTATTTTTGAAGCACTTGCTCTTACTTTAGTCTTCTGTGACTAAAAGTACTTCTGTGGCATATGTGTACTATATTTTTGTGACTATCCCATGACTTGCTAATTGTATGAATTTGATATGCTAATGATTGTAAATTATTGTTAATTCCAATGTTTTCTTGATTGGTTCCTGCTCTCTACTTTGCATCGCATAATTTATTTATTTCTTGCACTATGCACGCCTAGGTTATGGAAGGGCTAAGAAGGGGTCGAGGCCGTGGTCGAGTCCGTGGGCGAGGGACTAGACCGGCCCAACCTCAGGGGAATGACCAGGAATGGGCAACTGGACCGACCCAGGGCCAGAAAAATATTGAGGGTAATCAAGTGGCTACTGCCATTAACAGGATGACTGATATCCTAGAGCGCTTAGCTGATAGACAAGGACCTGGACCGTTCAACCAACCTGGGGGTCAAGAAAGAGGAGAGGATAGAGCCTTAGAGTGGTTCTTAAAATTTAACCCGCCTAAGTTCCTTGGCGAACCTGATCCTGAGGTAGCGGAGAATTGGTTAGAAAGGATGACCAACATATTCGCTGTTTTAGATTACACTGAGGATAGGCGAGTGAACTTCGCTGCTTAGGGGTTTGAGGGAGTAGCCCGTGCTTGGTGGGATCTAATAAAAGGAAAATGGGAGAGGGCTCAAACCCCTTGGACTTGGGAGAATTTCACAAGGGAAAGTAATGAAAAGTTTCTTCCGCCCTTAATCCAAGAGAAGAGGGATGATGGATTTATTAAATTGAAGCAAGGAACCCTTACCGTTGCAGAATACGAGGAAAAATTCACTAAGCTTTCCAAGTATGCCCCTGAGCTAGTGGTCAATGAACGAAAGAGGATTAGACGGTTTGTTCAGGGACTTAATGTAGAAATCCAGGAGGGCTTAGCGGCGGCCCAAATCTCTACATTTACGGTGGTTTTAGAGAAAGCACAGAGAGTTGAGAGTGCAAGATCTCAAGTGAGAGACTTCCACAACAGAAAATGAAACTTTTCTAGCCGAACTTCCGGACAGGCTAGTAAGAATGTACAACCTTCCAAAGCGGGAAGAGGAAATGGAGGAGCAAGGATTACTGGAGCTTCTAGGGGAGCTCTAACTAGAGAGGGCCGTAGTGAGACAACTCAAGTTAAGGAAGCACCTTCTACTAGATCGGCTGTGACTCCTCAAGTCACTTGTAGGTATTGTGATAAATTCAACCACTCTGAGAACGATTGCTGGAGGAAGTTGGGTAAATGTTTGTTTTGTGGTAGTGCTGAGGATCAAGTCGCCAATTGTCCAAAATCACCAAAGACAGGAGGAAATGCTCAAAAGCCAGAAAAGTCAACTTCTAAGCAGGCCAGTGCCAGAGGAAGCCGACCAAAAGTACCGGCTAGGGTTTATGCACTGGACCATCAACAGGTTCCTGAGGCAACTGAGGTTGTGGAAGGTACAATTCCAATTTTTCATCGACTAGCTAGGGTTTTAATTGATCCGGGTGCAACTCATTCCTTTGTAAACCCTAATTTCATGAATGGAATAGACTTGAAGCCGATTAAGTTACCCTATGACTTTGAGGTTAAAACACCCACTGGAGACAAAAGCTTAATTGCTAATCTGGAGTATAGGAATAGTGAAATCTATGTAGGGGAACGAAAATTATGGGCCGATTTGGTAGGTTTGACGATTAATGGATACGATGTAATCTTGGGAATGGATTGGTTAGCCCGTTATAATGCTCAGTTAAACTGTAGGACGAAGATTGTAGAGTTGCGTATTCCAGGAGAAGCAACCCTGAAACTGGATGTAAGGGGTAAATTTGCTTCGTCTGCACTTATTCCAGGAATTCGGGCTGGAAAATTTTTAAATAAAGGAGCTTAAGGGTATTTGACTTTTCTTATTAACACTCCAAGTGATAAGGTGAATTTGGAAGACACACCGGTAGTAAAGGATTTTTCAGATGTTTTTCCTGAAGAATTGGAGTCTCTACCCTCGGAACGGGAAATAGCTTTTAAGATCGATGTGATTCCGGGAGTTTGAGACTGTGTATAGACTATAGAGGTTTGAATGACGTCACCATTAATAATAAATACCCACTGCCCCACATTGACGAGTTGTTTGACCAGTTGCAAGGGGTAGTAGTATTCTCGAAGTTAGATTTGAGACAGGGTTACTATCAGTGGACGATCTTGGAGAAAGACATACCCAAAACTGCTTTTAACTCGAGATATGGGCATTTTGAATTTGCCGTGATGCCGTTTGGGTTAATGAATGCACCTGCTGCTTTTATGGATTTAATGCATAGGGTCTTTAAACCTTACCTAGATCAATTTGTGGTGGTCTTTATTGATGACATATTTGTGTATTCTAAGAATGTGAAGGATCATGAGAAGCATTTGAGAATTGTTTTGCAAACTTTGAGGGAACATCAATTATATGCTAAATTTAGCAAGTGCGAATTCTGGCTAAAAGAAGTGACTTTCTTGGGACACATAATTTCTAAGGATGGGATTAAAGTGAATCCAGCTAAAGTGGAAGCTATTTCGAAATGGAAACGACCGGAAAACCCTACTGAGGTTCGAAGTTTTATTGGATTAGCAGGGTACTACCGGAAATTTATCAAAGATTTCTCTAGAATTGCTGGACCCATGACTGAATTGACCAAGAAGAATGGGAAGTTTCTATGGAGTTCTAAGTGTGAAAAAGTTTTCAGGAGTTGAAAAGACGGTTGACAAGAGCGCCTGTGTTAGCTTTGCCAAACGGAAAGGATAGTTTTGTGGTTTACACAGATGCATCTAAGGAAGGATTGGGGTGTCTTCTAATGCAAAATGACAGAGTGATAGCATATGCCTCTAGGAAATTGAAATCGCATGAAGGGAATTACCCGACTCATGATTTGGAGTTAGCAGCTGTGGTTTTTACTTTAAAGAAATGGAGGCATTATCTGTATTGAATGACATTTGAGGTTTTCACAGACCACAAAAGTTTTAAGTACTTATTTTCTCAAAAGGAACTGAATTTGAGGCAACGTAGATGGATGAAATTTTTGGAAGACTATGACTGTACGATTAAGTACCATCCAGGGAAAGCTAATGTAGTGGCTGATATTTTGAGTCGTCAAGTACAGATGGCTGGATTGATGATTAAGGAATTCGAATTGTTGGAAGAAATTAGTCAGTGGAATCCTCGACTGGAACCGAGGAAAGTAATTTTGGGAAACATTGTATTGAATTCTCCTTTGATGGAACGTATCAAGGAATCTCAAGGAAAGGACACTGAAGTACAGAAATGGTCGGAAAAGGGTAAAAAGAGGGACAAATCGGATTTTAACTTGGGACCGAATGGTGTATTGAGATTTCGGAATCGGGTAGTTGTGCCAAAGGATGAAGGGCTTAAAAAGAAAATTTTAGAAGAGGCACAGCGATCAAAGTTTACGGTACATCCAGGAGGGAATAAAATGTACCAGGACTTGAAGACTCTTTATTGGTGGGAGAATATGAAGAAGGAGATTGCTCAATTTGTCCAAACATGCTTAATTTGTCAACAGGTTAAAGCCGAACATCAGAAACCATCGGGACTTTTGCAACCTCTAGAAATACCTGAGTGAAAATGGGAGAATATCACCATGGATTTTGTATCAGAATTATCAAGGATACAGAGAGGCCATGATGCGATTTGGGTAATAGTGGATAGATTGACCAAATCGGCTCATTTTTTGTCGATTAATATGAAATACCCATTAGAGAAGTTGACCAGGTTGTATTTGGATGAGATCATTAGGTTGCATGGAATACCTGTCAGTATCGTGTCGGATAGAGATCCAAGATTTGTTTCAAGGTTCTGGCAAAAGATGCAAGAAGTGTTAGGGACTAAATTGAACTTTAGTACCACTTATCATCCCCAGACGGATGGACAGTCGGAGAGGACAATTCAAACTCTTAAGGACATGTTACGGATTTGTGTTCTGGACTTTGGAGAGAGTTGGAGTAAGTTTTTGACTTTAGTGGAGTTTGCCTACAATAATAGTTTCTACTCTTCTATTCAGATTGCCCCGTATGAGGCACTTTATGATCGGAAATGTAGGTCTCCAATTTGTTGGGACGAAATAGGTGAACGAAAAATCTTACACCCGACCACAGTATCTTGGATTGAAGAAACTAGTGAGAAAGTAAGGTTGGTACGCCAAAGAATTCAGACCGCCCAGAGCCGCCAAAAGAGTTACGCCGATAATCGAAGAAAAGATTTGGAATTTACTGTTGGAGATTTGGTATTTCTCAAGATTACACCTTTGAAAGCAAGTTTGATGTCCGGAAAAGGGAAGAAGTTACAGCTAAGGTTTGTAGGGCCTTACAAGATTATCCAACGTGTGGGGAGCGTAGCCTATAAGTTGGAATTACCGCCGAATTTATCTCGAATTCATAATGTGTTCCATGTATCTATGCTTAAGAAGTATCATCCGGACCCTTCTCACGTCTTACAACCGGAAAATGTTGAGATTGATGAGACTTTAACCTATGAGGAAAAACCAATTAAACTTCTGGATAGGAAGGTGAAGGAATTGAGGAATAAACAGATACCATTAGCAAAAGTCCTTTGGAAGAACCATGGGTTGGAGGAAGCAATTTGGGAGGTCGAAGAAGCAATTCGAGAAAAGTATCCAAACCTGTTCACCAATCAAGGTAAATTTCGAGGACGAAATTTTCTTAAGGGGAGAGGATGTGAGGACCCGTAAAAGTATTATTTTCGACTCCTATTTTTGCTCATTTAATTATTTATTCAAATATTTGTTTCGATTATTATTTTCTAACCTTATTAGATTTAAATACATGGAGTTATAATTTCATTATATTTTTAAAGTAACTCGTTTCAAAAATTAATTTTTTTTTGGAAGCTCGATTATTGAAAATAGTGAAAACGTGTCTGAAAACTTTAGCCTTTTGGAAGTACAGTAAGTTCAAAACTTTGAGACATGTACAACGGTCTTAAAATAGGTAAATTTAGGTTCAAGTACTCAAGTGATAGTTGGTGGTACGATCGTTAAAAGAATTTCTCGAAGGTTTCACTTTATCGCGCCTAATTTGGAAATATGCGTTTTCACACGCGCGCTTAATTGTGGGACTTTAGACCATTATTTTGGGACAATTAAGAGTGAGTAATATTTGTATGAATATAAGTGCATTAGAGGTTTAGTGCACTAGTGAAACAAATGCAAGAGGAATCGAGCACAAAACGAGCGCGTATGCGCACTATTTGCGGTTGACTCTTGCGCATCTAAACTCTTAGTCATTAAGCTTCCTTCGTAAGCCAAAAAGTCAGACCATACCTCTCTTTCTCCTAGCTCTCTTGGCCGGCCATCAAGCTGCAAAGAAACAACCAAAGTTCTTCAACTTTTCACTCTAAAATCTTGCTCAAATCACTACCAAATCCTCTCAAATTTTAGCACCACTTAGCTCAACACTTGGGAAGTCCATCTAGCTGCAAAAGAAAGGAGCTCTCCACAGTTTTCTTCAGGCTTCAAAGGGCCGAAAATTCTGACTTGAACAACCACCAAAGTAGGTAATGATCCAACACTCTAAACTTGTCCTATGGAGGTTAAATTACACATATGAGCTTGAATCTTTATATGGGTAACTTTTATTGTTGGAAAATTTTGATGGTGGGCTCTATGAACTCCCACCCTTGGCTTGATGGCTGATGAAATGATTGATGTTGGATATAATGCTGGTTTAGTGTTTAAAATGGTGTATTATTAGTAGAAACTTCAAGGAACTCATGGGATAGAAATTTTCGATTTTTCCCCTGCCTTGTTCGGTTATTTTAAGGCCAATTTTTGATGATCTAATGGCTTGAATATGATTTTTATATGTTGTATTATTTGTGTAAAAATTTTCGTTGGAAAATATTGAGGTTTGGTTGGGCAAATGAATTTCTTTGTAAAACTAGTCAAGCTGAAAAACTGTTCCCGTGTAGCTCTGACCAGCGATAGTGTTTTGGCCGTAACTCTGTCATCCGACGTCAAAATCGAGTGCCGTTGGTGGCATTTGAAACTAGACATCCACACCTTTCCAACGGTATAAAATGCAAGTTTTGGTTCCAAGTGTGTGAGCCAAACCAGTCGTTTTAAGAAGGCTGCCCCGTTTCTCTGTTCTGCTAGAACGATTTGATTTTTTTTTTTTTTTGTCAAACGGTATTCTCTTTATATATTTAGTGAACTTGATAATACAAGTTGTTAAGTACAAAAGTGGATATTCATCCTATTGTCCTCCTGTATGCTCTCTTTGAGCCACAGAGGGAACTTTGCTTCCATATCACATTGGAAACAAGCTTGGTTGCAAATTGTGCCATTTGATGAGCACATCTATTTCCATCTCTATTAATAAACAAAAAGGTACAACATTGGAACATACCACATAGTTGTTTGATATCTTCCAGTATTGTACCAATTGGGGCTTCCTCCCTACCTTTCGTATGGATTCTCTCAATGACAGCTTTGCAATCAGATTGCACATCTATTTCTCGCCATCCAGCTTCCTTAGCCATCACCAGCCCCTGTCGGATTGCATCTGCCTCTTCTAGTTCAGCTCCACATCTGCTATACTTCCTGATACCTCTAGCTTCTACAAGGTTCCCATGACTGTCCCTCGCTACCATTCCTAGCCCCGCTCCTGCTAATTTAATAGGAACGGCAGCATCAGTGTTGATTCTCACTATACCTATATCTGGTGGCCTCCATTGGTGGTTGAGCAATTGGTGTCTTGTTCCTGTTCTGTGCTTTGCCTCCTGCTCCGTCTGCTCCTCTTGAAATTCCAGCTATTCATTGTTTGCTATTTCTATTATAGACAGATGATCTCTATACTTCCCTTCATACTGTCGAGCATTTCGTGCTTTCCACAATTGCCAGATGATGTTTGCTGTGAGTGTAATGTGATCTTCTCCTCTTGTTCTTTTCCTTGCCTGTAGTATCCCTTCCCACCACCTCTAGAAATTTGCCCGCCATTCTAATAAGCCGTCCCACTGTATTGGGGCCTGTTGATCTTGATCCCTATCTTTTGATGTTTACAAAACAAATGGATGATACTAATATTTCTTCAAGATATACTTTCAGTTTTGAAGTTGTTTGATTCCATGAACAAGTGCAATTGAAAGGGGACTAAGTATGCTGAAGCTGTCGGACGCTCAAATAGTCAGGATCGGACGTCCGAAAGGATGAAGAACATCAAGAAGGAAACTCTGTCGGACGCTCGTAAGGAAGCATCGGACGTCCTGAAGGATCGGACGCATGCTTCAGACGCACATCAATCTCATCGGACGTCCTAAAAATTCCACGAAGATTTGATAACTCTCTGGACGACGTTCGGACACAGAAGCTCGGACGATAAAATACCATCGGACGTCCGAACGACAACTTGGCTGATTTTCGGACGATGGGATCGGACGGTGTTTAATCTGTCGGACGTCTGACGTCCCCAACGGCTAGTTGACTATTCAGCTACTTTCTATCCGTTGGATGCTTTAATGAGGCACTTTCTTGGTCCTATATAAATAGTGGTTGGTCAGATACTTCAGATAACTTTTGCACACTTTGTTTATAAGATCTCAAGAGATATTTTAGCTAGAAAATAGTCTCCAAAGCTAGATTTGTAGTCTTAGTGGTGTGAGGTTCATTGTAAGCTTTTCATTTGTGAGTGAATCTTTCATGAGTGTAGCTCTGTGAGGGTTGTCTTGAGGGATAGTAAAACGTCCTGGCTTGACCGAGTGGAGTTCGGGGCAAGGAGGAGGTGAACCTTCCTTTGTACACAAGAGTGATTATAATTCATCAACTTGAAGTAGCTTGTCTCAATTAATCTACAAGCTCAAGAGGAGTTGGGTAGTTAATTGGTTTGCAACTCTTTCCTTTTTATTTACTTATTGTTACGTTTATGATCTTTAATTTGTTTATCTCTTCTACTCACAAGCACTTGTGCTTTCTTATCAACTGTCTCATTGGTTGTCTTCGGGCCTTACAATTGGCATCAGAGCTTGGTCTCCTAGAGATTAAGCTTAACCGCTTAGAGTAAAGATCATGGCAACCATAAATGTTTCTTTTTTAGAAGGGCAATCTATTGATAGACCACCTATGTTTAATGGTTCTCATTTTAGCATGTGGAAACAAAGAATGATGATTTTCTTACAATCCGTTTATATTGAATTATGGTATGTGGTAGAAGATGGTCCTTATGAAGCTAGAATAGTTGACTCTACCACTAATTTGAGTAGATTAAAGACTAGACAAGAATTGAATGAAAAAGACAAGAGATACCTTTCTTTGAATGCCAAGGCCATGTATATATTGTACAATGCATTAGATGTAAATGAATCTAGTAGGATTAAAGGTTGTAAATCAGCTAAAGATATTTGGGATAAATTGTGTGAATTTCATGAAGGTAACCAAGATATTAAAGAACAAAAGAAATCTTTGCTTGTTTCTCAATATGAATTTTTCAAAATGCATCCTCTTGAAAATGTTGATAAGATGTGTACTAGATTTTGTGACATTATTCAAGATCTTAAATTGCTTGGAAAAGAATATTCTTTGGGTGAGAAAAATAGAAAGATTTTGAATGCCTTGCCAAAAGAATGGGAAAACAAAATAAATGCTATAGAAGAGGCAAAGGATTTAAATTCTATGTCCATTGAATCTCTTGTGAATTCCCTAATCTCTTATGAATTAAAGCTGAAATTCAAAGTGCAAGAGGAAGAAAATGCAAGAATGTATAAGAGTGGCATAGCTTTTAAAGCATCTCAAGTGGGGGATAACCCATCCTTCATGGGTAATGAAAACATGAAAGTGGACAATGATATAACTCCTCACATCAAATGTTTCAAGAAGATCTTCAACAAGAGAAGTTCAAGAGGAGATTGCAAAATTACATGGGATGAATGCAATTCAAAAAGAGAAAAAGAAGAGTTGGCCCAAATGGCACTAATGGCCATTGGAGATGATGAGGTAACATCTTATAACTCTCAAGTTGAAAGTGATGAAGAAACTGATGATGATATTGAATCTTTCATTATAAAATTGCATGATAGTTTGAAACAGTCCTATGCTAGAAACAATGGGTTAAAACAGAAAATTGATTTTTTGCTTCGAGATAATGCAAATCTTTTTCAACAAAAAAAAAAGTTGAAATCTGAAAATGATTACTTCAAAAAGAGTGATACTGCTTTACATTTTGAACTTGATAGAAAAACAAAACTTTGTGATTTGTTCAAAAAGGAACAAGGTGATTTGAAAAGAAGAATGGATGGTCTAAATGAGTTGCTTAAACACAAGAAACAAGTCTGTTTTCAAAAGAATAGGTTGAATTCTAATTCCAACGAATTTGCTATCCATAGGAGAAGACAAGTAAGATTTATTAAACCTGTTCATGTAGATAACTCTTTGGTTATGTGTAATTTTTGTTGTCAAAAAGGTCACATGAAAAGTGATTGTTATGTGAGAAAGAATATGAGAAGAAGCATGAAATTCATGTGGATAGTTAGACATGATGCTAACTTTAACAAATAGGAGATTTTGTTAATCATTGCAGTGATTCTTGTTCACAATATTTTTTTTGATATTTCCGATACTTTGATCTGTGTTTTCGCTGATATTTTTGAATACTACTGAATTTGTATGGTGTCAAAAAGGGAGAGAAAAGAACTATTCTGATCTAACGATGTTTTGCTTATCTCTCTGTGATATGTTGGTATGTTGGTATTGCTGAATTCTGGTATCATTTCTCTGTTTTATTTTGAATATTGGATTCTCTGTTATTATTGTTGGATTATGCTTGTTGGGTATTACTCTCATCTTATGATGACAAAAAGGGGGAGAAATGGATGCTATGTGTTAGGGGGAGTTATTCTGAAATTATAAGTTTGGTTGCAATGAGTGAGGGGGAGTCTATGCTCATATGCTCAATCTTTTTCCTTCCTTCCATCCATTGTTTTGTCATCATCAAAAAGGGGGAGAATGTTGATCTTGATCCCTATCTTTTGATGTTTACAAAACAAATGGATGATACTAATATTTCTTCAAGATATACTTTCAGTTTTGAAGTTGTTTGATTCCATGAACAAGTGCAATTGAAAGGGGACTAAGTATGCTGAAGCTGTCGGACGCTCAAATAGTCAGGATCGGACGTCCGAAAGGATGAAGAACATCAAGAAGGAAACTCTGTCGGACGCTCGTAAGGAAGCATCGGACGTCCTGAAGGATCGGACGCATGCTTCGGACGCACATCAATCTCATCGGACGTCCTAAAAATTCCACGAAGATTTGATAACTTTCTGGACGACGTTCGGACACAGAAGCTCGGACGATAAAATACCATCGGACGTCCGAACGACAACTTGGCTGATTTTCGGACGATGGGATCGGACGGTGTTTAATCTGTCGGACGTCTGACGTCCCCAACGGCTAGTTGACTATTCAGCTACTTTCTATCCGTTGGATGCTTTAATGAGGCACTTTCTTGGTCCTATATAAATAGTGGTTGGTCAGATACTTCAGATAACTTTTGCACACTTTGTTTACAAGATCTCAAGAGATATTTTAGCTAGAAAATAGTCTCCAAAGTTAGATTTGTAGTCTTAGTGGTGTGAGGTTCATTGTAAGCTTTTCATTTATGAGTGAATCTTTCATGAGTGTAGCTCTGTGAGGGTTGTCTTGAGGGATAGTAAAACGTCCTGGCTTGACCGAGTGGAGTTCGGGGCAAGGAGGAGGTGAACCTTCCTTTGTACACAAGAGTGATTATAATTCATCAAATTGAAGTAGCTTGTCTCAATTAATCTACAAGCTCAAGAGGAGTTGGGTAGTTAATTGGTTTGCAACTCTTTCCTTTTTATTTACTTATTGTTACGTTTATGATCTTTAATTTGTTTATCTCTTTTACTCACAAGCACTTGTGCTTTCTTATCAACTGTCTCATTGGTTGTCTTCGGGCCTTACAGGGCCAACTTCCATATAGGTTCCGCCATTTTGCAGAAGAAAATCATATGTTCCACTGTTTTCTCTCCTTCCCCACAGCATTTGCACAAAAGGGATCCTGTTCCTGTCCGCCTGTGTATCAGTTCATTCACAGGAATGCTGTTGTGTAAGCATCTCCATATGAAATGTTTAATTTTTGGTTTCATTTTCAATCCCCATAAGCTCTTCCACACCTTGTCCGAATTCTGTGCATAGCTAGTTCCTTCCCCTCCCTGTACTTCCTTGCTTCTTTTTCCTATCTCCTCCTTTTTCACTGCATAACCTGATTTCACTGAATATATCCCTGATTTTGAGTATTTCCAGTAGATCGTGTCTTGTCTGGGGAACAGACTCAGAGGTATCTGCATAATTTGTGAAGCTTCCCCCTCTGAGAAGGTTCCTTCAATCAGTTCCTTATTCCATTTCCTTTCTTTTATCAACTCTGCCACTAGTTGTATCCTACAGTCTGGATGTTTCCTTGTTGTTATCTTCCCAGTTGGTGACTCCATAATCCATTTATCCCTCCATATGTTGATAGAGGTCCCATCACCCACTCTTTTCCACATTCCTTTTTGCAAAACCGAACTAGAACTAGCTATACTCCTCCATACCCATGATGCGTTCTTTGGAGCTTCCCCTTCCCAGCCTGTTTGTGAAACTTTGTACTTCGCCGCCAGTACTCCACTTACTAATGAATCTGGCTGCATTAGTATCCTCCATAATTGCTTTGCTAATAGGGCACTATTAAAATGCTCTAAGTCCCTGAAACCCAAGCCACCACTTCCTTTCACCTGTGTGATTTTTTCCCAACTTATCCATTGCATCTTTCTTTCCCCTTCATTTTGACCTCTCCAGAATTTTGCCATGTACCCACATATTTCTTTACACAGTCCTTTAGGCAACCTGCAACATGACATTATGTAAGTAGGTAGTGCCATAACAATTGACTTTAAGAGTACCTCTTTCCCTGCATAGCTGAGTAAGTTGTGCTTCCATCCTTGCATTTTGGATTTTGCTTTATCAACAATATAGGCAAAAACTTCCTTCTTGGATCCTGTTATCACTAGGGGGAGTCCTAGGTACTTGCCATTGTTTGCCTCTTTGATATTGTTCAGCTGTTCGCATGTTTGCCTCCTTTGTTGTCTACTGCAATTCCTGCTAAAGTAAGCTGCAGACTTGTCATAGTTTATGTATTGCCCTGAAGCTAGTTCATATTTAGCAAGGATTCCTTTCATAACACTAGCTTCCTGTGGGTGCACCTTACAGCAAAACAAGGAGTCATCTGCAAAGAATAAATGGGAAAGAACTGGTCCACTTCTACTCACTTTAAGTCCTGTGATCTTCCTATTCTCAATTGCCTTTGCCATTAGATTGTACAAACCTTCTGAACAGCACAAAAAAAGATATGGGGATAAGGGATCCCCTTGTCTAATGCCTCTACTAGGCTTCACATATCCTACTCTTTCCCTATTAACATTGAAGGAGTAAGTCACGGATGACATGCAGTTCATAATCCATCTTACAAAGATAGGGCAGAAACCCATTTTTAGCATCATTCTGCCCACAAATTTCCACTCTATACGGTCATAAGCCTTTGACATGTCAAGTTTTAGGGTCATAAAAGCAGTATTGCCCTTCCTTTTGCTTTTTAAAAAATGCATAATTTCATGGGCCAAAATAACATTATCCACAATCTGTCTACCAGGTACAAAGGCTGACTGGGAGTAACTAATGCATAAGGCAATAACTCTTTTCATTCTATTGGCCAGGATTTTTGCTATGATTCTATAGAGCACATTACAGAGACTAATAGGCCTATAATTTGCCAGAGAGATAGGATTATCTACTTTAGGAATGAGAGTAATACTAGTCTCATTTATGCTCTTCAAAAGATGGCCATTACTCAAAAAGCTTTGGATAGCAGACACCACATCATTTTTAATAGTATGCCAATATCTTTGAAAAAATAAAGGTGACATACCATCAGGTCCAAGTGCTTTGTTTGGGTGCATGGAGAACACAGCTGCTCTGACCTCATTTTCCTCCACTGGTTGTATCAAACTTTGGTTTAGTCTGCTTGTAATTGATACAGGCACCCCTTCTAGCACTTCTTCTATATTTTTTGGCTGGGATGTGGTGTACATTTCTTCATAGTACCTGCAAATCTCCTGGACAATTTGTTGATTATCCTTACACCATTCACCATTTCCTTTCTGCAAGCTGGTTATTTTATTTCTCTTTCTTCTTGTCTTCACACAAGCGTGGAAATAAGCTGTATTTTTATCTCCTTCCTTAAGCCATCTGCTTCTTGCCTTTTGTGCCCAGAAGATTTCCTCAGCTTTGTAAGCACTGCTCAACTTTAGTTTCATTTCCACCATCTTCCCTCTTTTCCCCTTATCGTTGGATTCCTTGAGCTCCTGTATCTTCTTTTTTATCTCCCTGATTAGTGTAGCTGTATTTTGTTGATGCATTCTATTCCAACTTAAAAGGGCTATCCGGCACTCTCTGATTTTCCTAGTAATTTTGAACATTCTTGATCCCACCTGTGGCTTTTCCCAAGCATTTTTCACTACCACTTCTGTCTCTTGATTTTGGGCCCATTTTTGATCGAACACAAATCTTTTTCTCACTTTCTTCTGCTCAGGTATAGTAGTCAGCACCAACATTGCATGATCAGATGCCTCATTTTCCACATGCTTGCAAGTTGCCTCCCCAAACATTTGGAACCAGCCTACACTACTAAGACATCTATCCAACCTTTGTTTGATCTCCCTCTCATTTTCCCATTGGTTGCACCAGGTCCACGGGTTTCCTTCAAAATGAATGTCGACCAACCCATTTCTCTGTATGAAATTTCTGAGCCACCTAAAGCTACCCTCACTCCTTGTTCTACCCCCCCCCCCATTTTTCTCCATTAGATATGATATCATTGAAGTTCCCAATCATCATCCATTTGTCACCCCATACCTTCATTCGTTCCTCCAAAAACTCCCATTGACCCCTTCTAATTCCATCATCTGTACTGGCATAGAGTCCAATACACCACCATTCATCCCTGACTTCCTCATCATAAATTTTAATCTCAATTGAGCATTCCGAAGTATAGACCCCTCTGACTTTTACCTCCTGTTTCCAGAACATGGCTAGCCCCCCAGCTCTACCATCTGGTTCTACTACAACGTTTCCATCAAACTGTATCTGCTTCATAACAACATCTATCACTCTTTTTCGGTTTTTTGTTTCTGACAGAAAAACTACCATTGGAGAGTGGAGGCGTATGACCTCCTTGAGTTGGGGAACTGTCAAGGGGCTCCCGGCACCTCGACAGTTCCACGCCACAACTCTCATTTACATTGTGGAGGCTTAGCTGGGCATGCCTCCGTCGCCCCTTGTTGTGTTTGTAATATCACACCCAGTTTCAGCATTTTTGGTTTTTGCTCCTCCACTTCATCAATCTCCATTTGATTTCCTCCCTGAGTGTCACTTTCTAGCTTTCTCTTCCCCTTCATTCTGGAATTTCCTGGTTTATTTGTAACATCAGCCATAGGTTTTCTTGTGACTCTTGGTCTTCTTCTCGACTGCATTTCTCCCCTTGCCTTGTTATCCTGCTCTGTCATCACATTTTGTTTATTCACCTGACCACTCTGTCCCTCATTGTTGCTCAATCCATTTCCTTGTTCACATTCATCCGTGTCCATCACCTGAACTAACACGAGTGCATTTTTGTTTTCATCCACTGGTTGATGTCGTTGTTCCATACCACCCTTTGTTACTCTCGTATCATTTCCGTTTTTACTTCCCCTAGTTCCTTCTTCCCTCTCTGCTCCCTCACTCTTTTTGTTTTTTCCTTCATCTTTTTTTGAGTTTTTCACCTCTTTTTGCTCCTTACTCTTTTCATCTTTTTTCATTTCCCCTCCCCTGTTCGCTAGACTAACCTCCTTCCTGTCTTTTGGATCCCTCACCCCACCCCCCTCCTGTATCAAGCTTCCTTGTTTCTTTTGTGCATCTACCCTTCCTATTATGCTGATCTCTACTGGTCTACTGGCCCTCAACGGAGAGGCCATGATGTTCCCTGCCCTCATCCACGCCCCGTACTGCTCTTCTCTCTGATTTTGCTCTTTTTCCACTGTTGTTTTGCATGTCTTATCTCCATGCCCTATTATTCCACATTTGTAACAGAAGTCTGGGCATTTTTCATAACGAAATTCCACCCAGATTTGTTTCCCATTGAAGTTGATAGTGGTGCCCCTTGCCAATGGTTGAGAGATATCTACTTCCGCCAAGATTTTCATATGCCTTCCCTCCTTTCCTCCTCCTGGCGGGATGATGACTTCTTTAACGGCAGAGAATATTTGTCCGAGCTTAAAGCCCACTGCTTGACTCAACCGGTGAATTGGGAGATTCCATACTTGTATCCACATGTGGGATATATGGAAAGCTTCTGTACTTTTTTCTATATCTGGAGCCCATGGCTTTATGACCAGCAGCTGGTTATCAATGACCCATGGCCTACCATTTAGGGCTTTATCCTTGTCTTTGTCCTCTGCAAAGTTAAACTGGAAGACATTGGGGCCGAGTTCAACAACGTGCAGGTTCCTGGGGTAGCCCCACACATGTGATGTGTAGTTTTTCACCCCTGTAAAATTTGCAACCTTTTTACCCATGATCCTTCCTACCAAGCTCAACTTACACTCCTGAACTCCTGCGAGCACATCCTCTGTCTCTAGGTCTATACCACCCCTTTCTTTGTTACTCAAGTCGAACCTTTTAAACGCCTCTGTAAGGGTCCCCTCCATCTTGCAGTCCTTCGAAGTGTTGCCTGTATCGATTACAGCTGCTATGACCAAGTTTGCTACCTTCTGGATGTATTGGAGTCTGAGCAACCTGAGCAAACCACAAGACAACCAATTTAGCAGGCAGTAAAAAAAGTAAAAAAGCGAACCCAACAAATAAAACAAAGCCCAAAAGTCAAAAGCTTTTTTTTTAATCTTAAAAAATCAAGTGGGATTGAACTGCTATTATGACCCCAGGACCGACACCACCAAAGCTCCTGTGTTCAACACTGGGAACAGAGCACCGACGTGCTTCCTCCTGCTTAGACAGCTTTCAATAAACTTGATCTAATGCTATTTTTTGGTATCTTGCTAGATGAGTTGGACAAGTGTTTTGGATCCCTCGGACAAAACGGATTTGGCGGCTTTGCTACGGTTTTGGAGCTTTGTCTTGAAGTTTGAGTGTTTGGTTTTTGAAGTTTAAAACTTTTGAGTGTTTGAAACTGTGTGTTTGAAAATTTGGCTCCCACATTGGAGAGAGGATTCTCTACTAGAGAGAGAGAGCTTTCATCATATTAGTTGCTGGAACGATTTAATGATGCTGCAACTTTAGGCTTAATTTCGAGCCAGTTGCATGCTGAATCTTAAAACAATTTCTTCTGTGAAATTTTAGCCTTATGAATGTATTTTCCAACACTATCAACCATACTCAATTCTGAGTTAAATTGAGTGAGTTATGATCAAAATACGGTGACTGCCCTGTTCTTAAAAACCCTTGAATTTGGACAGATTTGATGTGAGACTTGTTGTGGTCTTACTAAATGTATTTCTTAGTGCTAAACACCTACCAAATGTACCATGTATGTTCCTTAGACTTGTCTTGCACAAATGAACCATGTTTGGAGGTTTTCCTTAGCCGAATGTTTGGAAACGGAGAGAAATGGAGTTAAAGACAGTTTTGCCTTAGTAATTTCAAAACTTTGGTTGATAGGTTAACCACCTTCCCAAAGGTATTTTTCCACGAAATTTGATAGAGAGATACCCTTCATATAGAAGTACTATATTACAAAATTTGGCACCAATCCAAGTCCATTTCGACACTTAACTAAAGGTCCAAAGTCAGAAACCCAAATTTGGAACTTGTTCAACAGTCTCTAATTTTCCCCAACTTTGAGCTACCGTATCTCGGTGCTCGAAACTCCGATTATCGATCTGCTTGTTCTGTCCTAAGCCTTAATTGCACCTCTAATTTAGTTATAAATATCAAGGGCTGGTTTGCAACGAGTGAATTCTGCCGAATTTCCAAAGTTAGCGAAAAACCAACCCTAGCTCAATCCTGAACATTCTGGAACAGTGATTTCAAGCTCATTTTTGAGTACTTTTCACTTAGATTCGTGGAAAAGTGTCTTCTAAGAACTTTTAGTACTTTCCAAGAGGTTTCCAACGGTATAAAGTTTTCCAATTTTAGACTTGTATCGAGTGAGATACAATTTTTCAAAGATCCATATCAAAACTGAAAATTTTCAACTTTCAAGGAAATAGAGTTTTCCAAGAACTCTTTATTCTTTCGACATTATGCCAACGTTTTAACCTCGATTTCCAAGATAAAAACCCAAATGTTCCTGAACTTTATGAAACGCCACTCGAACCTCGATTTACAAGTAATTAAGGTTTCTTTTCACAAAATTTCCTAGATTATAATAGTGCACGAATTATTTCTCGATAATTGGGTTGTGTGAATAATAATTCACTATTATTTGCTCAGGCTCACACGAAAACCTTCAAGAGGATCCCACGGTGGACGCTTGAACTTTCCTTGACCTTACTTGCACTTAATACTTGGTGAGTGTCAAGTGTATGAGTACTTAATACGTGTTTAACTGTTATGAATGATTACTGATTTTAGGAATGGAGACGAGTGTGTACTTTATCTCACTCGTTCTCATTTGAATAAATGATATTGAATGAGATTGAATGCAATGATTGCGTACGTCGCTGGAGTGAATCTCCTCGACACACAATTATAAATGGGGGACGCCCAAACTCATAGGCTGACCTGGGACTTGAGCCGGCATGGGTTTGGTCGGGAACCTAGGCGTGCCATGAGACAAATAAGCTTGACCTATTGAGAGGTCTTGCTTGCCATACTCGTGGAGTATTGCCTCATACATGTCTTGCGGGCCCGAGTGGGTGCTGGGTGGACGGAAAGAAGTAAGTGGTGATCTACGGATTGGAAATACCGACCCAGTTGACGGAGTGTCATCGGGGGAAGGTATACGAGTGACATCGGCAAAGCGAGTGGAACTTAGCTCCTGAGAGCTACTATATCCTTGAATTGTTTCTGATAAATTTCCTTTGGTGAATTGTCAATTATTGAAATATATTATTGTTTAGCTCGTAATTGAGATTGTTATTTGAACTACGTGCTTGGATGTGTAATCCTGGCCTCACGAGCGTTTTGCTCACCCTATAGATTTATTTTCCTTAATAGGATTGAATCTCGGGGAAGTGTGGAGAAACCCTCCTGATGTACTTTTGTTTTAGGGTTTCTATTATATTTTGGCTATGCCCTTGGTTTTGGATTGTACTTTTGGAATTGAAATGTAACTTTTGGGGCGTAATGTATATTTGGGATTCATGATGTATTTTGAATAACCGACGTACGGGTTGGATAATGGATGACTATTGATAAACTTGAACGCTTCCGCATTTACTGTACTTAAGTTACTTGCTTTTGTTGTGTAGTTCGATAATAAGCTTGAATGATTTGGCTTGAGTCCTGGCGAGAGCTAGGCAGGCATTCCGCGAATACCCTTTGGTTCGCCTTAAAGAGAAGTGGGGCGTCACACCTCTAACATGTCAATTTCCTTTGATATGATTTGCTGTGATTTTTGGATAGATTTTCAGTGATTTTTAGGATGAAATTGAGGTTTAATAGTTTTTTGAGAAATTTATGATTTTAATTTGGATTTTTAGTGAAATTTCAAGTATTTTTGGTATTTAATTGTAACAAATAGTTTTTTCATTTATTTTGTGAGAATTTTAATTTTGGTTTGGGCTGGGTTTCACCTTAAGCCCTTAATTTTAATTTATTCTCTTTTAGACCCTTAGTATTTGCAATAATAATGATTTCATCCCTAAAATTTCTTTAATTCTTTCATTTGGGTCTTTGTTTGTTTTAATTTTTGAATACAGGTTGTTTATTTTATTTGAATGCTTTGATTGATTCAATTTTGTGTTTATTTCCATTTTTGTGATTATTTGTTAATTAAAGTGATGCCTTGACCTTTTTCTTTGTTTTTGGAAGGTAAATAAGAAAGTTTCATTCCATTAGGACACCAATTCAAGGGAGGTACACTCTATCCCTTATTTTGATTTTACTTGATCCTATGTGCCCCTATGTGACTTTATGTGTTTAATTGCATGCCTTTTGAATGTTTTCATTTTATTTATTTATTTATTTATTCACTTTATTTGTTTTTATTTTTGTATATTTATTTTAGTTCAATTTTGATTATTTGAAAGGCATTTAAATGCCAAATTGTAATAGTTAGGGGGTTCAAGACATGTATTTAGATAGAATATGTAATAGTTAGGTATTTTATTATTTATTTTATTCATTCCCTTTTAGATTGTAGTTAGGGCCCCCAAGTGTAATAGTTAGGGCTTTATTTGCTTTATTTTGCTTCGTGTGTTTTGCATGTTTAGGTGTTACGTGTTACTCGCTTTCTTAGAGCCTTGCATTTAGATATCATGTTTATGTGCTACGTGTTTATGTGATATTACATGTTTACTTGCTTTATTAGGTTTTGTATGATTAGTTTAGTTGTAATCAATGTGTGACGTCACCACACTAGTCCAACGCTAGTTGTGGCCTTTTCCCTCGATTTTTTGCTAGTCCAACGCTAGTGGAAATTCATAAATGTGGGCTAGTCCAATGCTAGACCCTTAGGAACCATTCACACGCTAGATCATATTTGTGTGATAAAATCACTACACTCTCACTCATATTTTCTACTTTTTAGGGTCTTTTATCATTTTTTGCATGACATTTCCCTTGTATACACATCTCTTATCACACATTTCCCCTATATATATCCCTTATCCCATATTTCCCTTTATATAACCCCATGTGTGAGACATGACATTAGACTTGCACTTCATATAAGAAAATTAGGGATAGTTTAGTACATTTGCTTGATTAGATTAGGAAATACCTCTTGAATATGGGATATGGACGAGTTTGGCTCTTTAGCCTTAGCACGCTCGTATTTCCTCTATAAAAGGAAAAATTGAGTCACGAGTATTAGTCCCCCACGCCCGTTATGATGCATTCCTTTAGGTCATTTTGTATAATTATTATTTTCTCTTCTTTGAGTCTCATATTTTTGCACAATTCGTGGCTTCTTCGAAAGTTTACTTTTGGGCGTCGCAATTAATGCGATTTGCATCAATTAACTTCGAAGAGATATTCCGACCTCGATAATTAGGTCTAGGTTTGCATTCATGTAGATACCTCCAAAATGTGATAAATTTTAGATTAAAATAAGAAAATCTTTGACTAAATCATGCAACTAGCCTTGGCTAGGTTGAAAGGGTGCCTTGGATTTTTATCCTTGCATTTCCTTTCTTCAAATGTGACTCCCGAATCTTTTTCTCTGATTTTCGTAGACTTGGAGTCGTTTAAAAAGGGTTTTTTTACTTTTTTTTTTAAAAAAAATTCATTTTTAAGTGACTTGGTACACCTTAACTCGATACCAAGTGGCGACTCCTAATTTTTATTAAAAACCCTTTTTAAACTATATTTTGGGCCAAAATTGTCGCACTTTTAAACCCCATTTTAGGCCCATTTTTTTACTTATTTTCTAAAATCAAAAACTCATTTTTACTCAAAATAAATCAAAACACATTTTTCAAATCAAAATCAACCAAAAAATTCATTGTTCTAAACACTTTATTTTCTATTTTCAAAAATGGGGCGCGACAATTAGAAGATAGCGAGACTATTGCAGTAACGGAGAAATGTAGTGCCATCATACAAAATAAACTGCCACCAAAGTTGAAAGATCCAGGGAGTTTCACAGTTCCTTACACTATTGGTAATGTAGAATTATCTAAAGTACTATGTGACCTTGGTGGTAGTGTTTCATTGATTCCTTTGACTGTGACTAGGCAATTAGGGTTGAAAGAGTTAAAGCGTACTAATATTTCTTTACAATTGGCTGATAGGTCTATTAGACATCCCATGGGTATATTGGAGAATGTGCTTATTAAAGTGCAAAAATTCATCATCCCCATTGATTTTATTGTTTTAGATATGGAGAAGGGTGTCAATGTGCCTATTATTCTTGGTAGACTATTTTTGGCCACTGCAGGTACTATAATAGATGTTAAACGCGGTAAATTCAATTTCCAAATCGGTGAAGAGGAAGTAGAGTTTGATTTGAGTAAAGTACAGAAGTATCCCTCTTTTACCGATCATGTTTATTCTGTTGACATATAGGATGAATTGACACTAGAGATGAGTTAAGTTAATCTTGACTATGACTCTCTTGAATTTTGTCTCAATGGTATAGGTTTGCAAGAGGAAAAAAATAGAAGAAATGACCAAATATTTGCAGGCACAAATCCCTTACAAAAGGAGCAATGCTTATGAGGAGTTAGGGTTGAGCAAAGGGCTACCCCACCATCGTGTAAGCAAGATCCACGGCTTGAGCTTAAACCACTTCCTAAACAATTCAAATATGCATTTCTTGAAAAGAATGAGATATTACCAGTGATTGTCAATACTGCACTTGATGAGAAACAACTCTTATGTGTTTTGAGGAAATATTTAAAGGCTATAGGATGGACCATTTTCGATATCAAAGGAATTAGTCCAATTATTTGGATGCATCGGATTTTGTTAGAAGAAAATGCTAAGCCGGTGATTGAGACTTAACGAAAGTTAAATCCAAACATGAAAGAAGTGGTAAGGGTAAAAATCCTTAAATGGCTGGATGCAGGTACAATTTTTTCGATCTCTGATAGTTTTTGGATTTCTCCTATTCATATGGTGCCAAAAAAGGGAGGAATAACTATAGTATGTGGTAAAAATGATGAAATGATTCCTTCTAAAGTTATAGTTGGGTAGCGAGTTTGTATTGATTATAAAAAACTTAATGCAGCTATTAGAAAGGATAATTTTCCTCTTCCTTTTCTTGATCAAATGGTAGAAAGGTTGGCGGGATATGAATTTTATTGTTTCTTGGATGGTGTTTTAGGATACAATTAAATAGTTATTGCATCGGAAGATAAAGAGAAAATCACATTCACCTATCCCTGTAGCACTTTTGTATTTCGAAGAATGCCTTTTGGACTGTGCAATGCGCCGGCCACTTTTCAACGTTGCATGATGGCAATTTTCTCTGATTTTAATAAGAAAATCATGGAAATCTTCATGGATGACTTTTCTGTTTTTGGATCTACTTATGATCATTGCCTTAACAATTTAGATCTAATTTTGCAGAGATGTGAAGAAACAACCTTGTACTCAATTGGAAAAAATGTTACTTCATGGTTTGTGAGAGTATCATTCTAGGCCATAAGATTTCTTCAAAAGGTATTGAGATAGATCAAGCCAAGGTGGAAGTGATTGAGAGAATTCCTCCACCTACCAATGTGAAAGGCATTCGAAACTTTTTTGGACACGTGGGGTTCTATCGGCTGTTTATTAAGGATTTCTCCAAAATTGCTAAATCTTTATGTGAATTACTTGCAAAAGATGATCCTTATCACTTTAATAATGACTGTTTACTTGCTTTTAATAGGTTGAAAAAGGAATTTGTCTCCGCACCCATAATAACATCACCGGATTGGAGTTCACCGTTCAAATTGATGTGTGATGCTAGTGATTTTGCGGTGGGAGATGTTCTTGGGCAAAAACATGAGAAGAGACTTCATGTCATTTACTATGCAAGTAAAATGCTCAATAAAACTCAAATCAATTATGCGACAATGGAGAAGGAGTTGCTAGCGGTGATATTTGCATTGGATAAGTTTAGATCTTATCTAGTGAGATCTAAAGTCATCGTTTACACCGATCATGCAACACTTAAATATCTTTTAAATAAGAGAGATGCAAAACCTCGACTAATTCGGTGGATCTTATTAATGCAAGAATTTAATTTGGAGATCAAAGATAAAAAGGAATTCGAGAATTTAGTCGCAAATCATCTTTCTAGACTGAAGAACATGCCTCAAGAAGACCATATCCCTATTAAAGAAGAATTTTCAGATGAGTTCTTATTGGCTATTCAAAAGTCACCTTGGTATGCCGATTTAGTTAATTTTGTAGTTAGTGGAGTGCTATCAAGTGATTTAAAGTCTTAACAAAGGAAACAATTCTTAAATGATGCTAAACATTACTTTTGGAAGGAACCGTTCTTCTACAAACATTATGCGGATGGAATAATTAGAAGACGTGTTCCGGAAGAAGAGATACATAGTATTTTAATGAATTGTCACACCCTTGAGACGGAAGGCCATTTTAGTACAATTAAAACCATAGCAAAGGTATGACAATCAGGATTTTACTGGCCTACTATGTACTGAGATGCTAGAAATTGGATTAAGAGTTGTGATCAATGCCAAAGAACTGGTAATATCTCGAGAAAAAAATGAAATGCCTCTAACTACATATTTGGAAGTTGAGTTATTTGACGTTTGGAGTATTGATTTTATGGGACCATTTCCTAGCACTTTTAATAACAAGTACATTCTTTTAGCAGTTGACTATATCTCTAAATGGATGGAGGCCATTGCTTCACAAACTAATGATGCTGAAGTGGTGCTTAAGTTCCTTAAACAGAATATATTTTGCAAGTTTGGAATCCCAAAGGCGATTATAAGCGACGAAGGTAAGCATTTTTGTAATAAATCCATTGACACTTTGTTGCTCAAATATGGATGTAGGCATAAAATGTCACATCCCTATCATCCTCAAGCCAATGGCCAAGCGGAGTTGGCAAACAGGGAGATCAAACTCATTTTGGAGAAAGCCATCAATTGATCGAGAAAGAATTAGTCAAACAAGTTAAAAGATACTTTGTGGGCATATAGAACGACATTTAAAACGCCGTTGGGAATGTCTCCATATAAGTTTGTTTATGAAAAAATGTGTCATTTGCCTATAGAAATAGAACATAAAGCTTATTGGGCCATTAAGGTTTTTAATTTTGATTTTAAATCTGTAGGTGAAAAGAGAATGCTCGAGCTAAGCGAATTGGAGGAATTGTGTTTAACTTCGTATGAGAATGCCAAGATTTACAAAGAAAAAGTGAAATTTTAGCATGATAAACACATCCTCCCTAAGCATTTTGAAGAAGGGCAAAAGGTGTTATTATTTAACTCAAGACTTAGATTGTTCCCTGGAAATCTTAAGTCTCGATGGTCCGGCCCATTTGAAGTGGTTCGCACATTTCCTTATGAAGCAGTGGAAATTAAAGGGGAAAATAGTGCCCCATTCAAAGTGAACAGTCAACGATTGAAACCTTATTGGCTGGAAAGAAGGTTCCTAAAGGAGTGATTTACTCCTTGGGAAACACATTTGAAAATTAAAGATGATTGAGGAAAGTCGAACTTAACAACTTTAAACAAAGCGCAAGCAACCCAATATTAATATTATAGTTGTGTTGTTTTTCATGTATTTCTTACATTTTGGTTTGATTTGGTTTTCTAATTATGTGTATTTCATTGGTTTGTAGGGGGCTACCGGAGTTTGAACGTTTATCTTAGGGGTGCACTTGAAGAACAATAGTTAAAAAAGGGAAGTGTAATTGTGTTTGTTGCTTTTGAGCGCTTGATAGTTCTTAATATTAGCTTAAAAGCAGTATTTTTATGATGTGCAAGTGAGTTTTGATGTTAATCAGTATATATATGTTTTTGTGCTTATTTGAAGTGCATTTAAAGTTAATAAGCGCATTTTTCATGTTAAAGTGCAAAAATGAGCCAACAACTTGAAATCTCAATTTGTGATCTAGATGTTTTTGATTCATTTTAGAGGGGTGGAATAGTTGTTTAGGGCATATTACACTTGCGTGTGAAGAAAAAAGTTGAAAAACTTTCATCTAAAGTGTAATTCGGAAATTGCAGTAAAAGGTTGTCGGAATTGAAAAAAATTGCAGTTTCTGCAATTGTTGCAGACAAGAACCGATCCGAGATCGGATCCAATACAGAGACATTGGATCCGAGGGCTCAGATAAGATTCTGCAGAGCCCGATCCGAGATTCAAACGATTGGAGCCCTGATTGAATGGATCCGAGCTCGGGTCGGGTCATTCTAGATAGCCTTCACACCAGCGCGATTCTCTTCCATTTTTTTTTCAAACTTTCTTCTTCCTGTAGACACCAAATTTTTGTCAATTTTTAATGTTTCCTGAAATTTTATCTATTTGATAAGTTATTATTATTATCATTTTTTTTAATATATATTAATGTATGATTTTCTCATTTTTGTAGGTTTGTTTTTGGAAAAAGAAAAAAAAAACACAAAACAAAAGAGAAAAATCAAGAAATAAAAAATCACTTTCATCATTTTCCCTACCAAAACCACTATTAACCCATTCCACACTCAATTGCCATGGACTTTTCTTTTCATTAGCTAAGAAATCATCATTTTGGCAAATCCAACACACAAGCTCCACTTTGGCTACAAGTCCCTCTCGGTTCTCTAGACAGAGAGACAGGAAAAAAAAAAAGCACTCTAGCTCCCAGACAACTCTCGGCTCTCTCCCTCGCAGAACAAGAAAAGAAAAACACACAAAAAAAAGGGGGCTCTTGGCTCTTTCTTTGGTCTCAACCGAAAAAAAAGAAAAAAAAAGAGAAAAGCTCCTCACCTCACCCTCTCCCTCTCTCGGACTTGGGCAGAAGAAAAAAGACAAGAGGAACAAAAAAAAAGGGGCTCCCTCTACACATTTTCTTCCACAAAATCCAAACACAAAAAAAGGGAAAAGGCAGCTATCGGTCAAGGCTTGGAAATTTCATCAAAACTTCAACCGAAAGATTTTCATATTTATTGAGGTATACTTTTAGTTTTTTTTGTCACATTAAATCAATGCTTCATTGTTTAGTTTTCTTTCGTTTCTGCTGGCTGCCTTGCATTGTTGTTGTTGTATTGTTAAAAAATTGGGAAATGGTATGAACCAGATTAAGGGAAAAAGATGATTTCTGTGAATGCATATTAATTGTTTGAAAAAATGCCAAAAAGAATTTTAGGGACTGTTTTGCCTTAATTCAGCCTTTTTATGTTGTTTTCTTGTTCAACATAGTTTATAGTTGTAATGTAGAAGTTATAAGGAGGGTTTTGGCATAATTTTTAAGATTTTTGGTGAAGATTATAGTGTTTTAAAAAATAAAAAAACTGGACTGGCTTTTTGCTTTTCGGCCACCTTCGGGTCATCTTTTGTAAAAATTAACTCCGGAATTGGATCCTACGCGAAAAATGGAGTGGGGAGGTGTATTTTGAGAAATTTTTGTGACTGGAAAAGTCGCCGGTGACCGGAGGTCCGGTGGCGGCGGCGGCCGCCATGGCCGCCAGCTGAAGAAGCTTCAGCTGGCCGAAGAAGCAGAGAAAGAAACAATTGGGGAAGAAAGAAAAGAAAAGAAAGGAAAGAAAGAAGAAGGAAAAAAAAAAGGGGTTTGGGGTTTTTTTTAGGAGGGTGGTAGTTTTGGTTGGGTTTTGAAAATGGGTTTTGGTTTATTTTTTTTGGGTTTTGGTTGGGCTTGAGGGATAAAAAGACGGGCTGGCCTGTGTGTTTTGGCTTGGGCTTTCGGCTGGGCTTAGGTAGTCTCCAGCCCAAATAAATAAAAATGATGGCCCAGTGGCCATTTTCCTTGCTCAAATCAGAAACCAAAAGTTGCACTTTAACCCCTGATCTTTGGAATAGTTTTACTGCAGCCCAGAACATTTTAGATTCCTTTCATCTAGGTCCTTAAATTAATTTCACTTTGGTCCCTGAATTTTATCTTTCATTTAATTTTGACCCCTGAACTTTGAAAAATATAATTTTTGTCCCCCAAAAGTTTTTCAATTTTTGCAATTCAGTCCCTGGTGAATTTTGACTCTCTTTATTATGATTGTTTCTTTTCTTTAATAGCTAATTATGCTACTTTTGAATATACTTAACTTGTAATTTTTAGATTTGCTTAAATTTCTTTACGTCTGACATATTAGTGTGAATTTAGTGCTTGTATTATTATTTTCTTTTTCAATTAAATTGGTGTCATGATCCTTTTGTTCATTGTGAGTATAATTAGGACAATTTGACTCCATTTAGTCACCACTTCAAACGGGAGGTACTCCTATTTTATTATTTCAATGTCAATTACGTGCTCTTATGTGCTCCTATGTGTTCCTATGTGTTTATATATCTTTATATGCTTTATTTATTTGATTTAAATATTCATTCAAATTTTCTTATATATGTTTTAGTTAGTTTTTATAATGATTCTAGAGGTATTTAAATACCTCAAAAATGTAATAGATAGGATAATTAGATTTGTTTTATTATATTTTTCCCTCCTAGATTGTAGTTAGGCGCTCCCCGATGTAATAAATAGGTTGCGTGTTTATGTGGCTTATGTGTTAAGTGTTTTATCCGCTTTTCTTAGGATTTTGGCATCTAGATATTATGCTTACGTGTTATGTGTTACGTGCTCTTATGTGTTTATTTGTTTTAATTTATACTTTATTTGCTTCACTATGAATTGTTAATGCATGGCGTCACCACACTAGTCCAATGCTAGTTGTGGATTCTCCCTACGCTTAATTGCTAGTCCAACGCTAGTAAGGATTTTTAGAAATGGGCTAGTCCAACGCTAGACCCTTTAGGCCGTCTTGCGTTAGATTCATCTTTGTGTGCTATTCACTACATCTTCATGCATATTTTTATTTTTAAGATCTTTTCTCATTTGCATGATATTTCTTATTATATTATCCCCTACCCTCTATAGGCGCTAATCATGTCATTTAGAATTGCATCTCATTTAAGCTAGTTCATTTGCTTGTTCATGTTAGGATAATTGTTTTTCAAACATGGAAAATGGGTGATTATAGCTTTTTAGTTTAAATACCCCATTGATCCCTGGATAAGAAAATTATGTCACGAGTTTTTGCCTCCCATACCCTTTATGTTGCATTCCCTTTTTCTTTGATCACTTATATATGTATATAATTTAATTTCTTTTCTTTTATTTTAATTTCATCATTCGCATACTCGTGACACTTTCAAGGAATCATTTTGGCCTTCGCAATTAATGCGATTGGTTCAATCAAACCCTTGAATGAACATTTTGTCCCTTTCAATGTTTTTACAAATTTAGATTTGCATCCATGTAGGAAACATCCAAACGTGATAAAATTAAGAGTTAGATTAGGAAAATTTTGACTATACCTCGCAACTAGCTTAGACTAGGTTGAAAGGGTGCCTTAGGTTTGAGTCAATTAAACCTTTGCCTTCCCTTTCTTCAACCGTGACTCCCGAACCTATTTTCTCTTGTTTTCAAAGATCTGGAGTTGTCAAAAAGGGTTTTGATTTATTTTATTTTTGTCAAAAAATATTTTTTTGGGTGACTTGGTACACCAAAACTCCATACCAAGTGGCGACTCCTAATTTTTCTTCAAAACCCTTTTAAACTATATTTTGGGTCAAATCGTCGCATTTTCAAGTCCCATTTAGACCCACTTTCTTTGTAAATCAAAAATCATTTTTCAAATAAAAAATTCACTTTTTAAACCATTAATTATTTATTTATTTTCCATCGCGAAAAATGGGGCGCGACAACTTGGCGACTCCACTGGGGAGGTAAGAGAGTCCAAGCACTTGGTTTAGTCGTCTTTTCTCGTTTTAACCCTTATATTTATCATATTTGGATGTTTTAGGTTGCATTTTTCTTTTTTAGGATGTTTTGCATTTACCTCGTATTCGTTCATCGTTTCTCGTGTATGTGATGAATGATTTATTTATTTACCTTTGTTTATTTACTTATTTGTATCGCGCTTTGCATTTGGGGTGAGGAATATTGCCCTAGAGCCTTGCATTGGTTCTCGATCCCTCCCCTCCAAACGAAGCACTAGCATACGTGCATACGCTTTATTTTTTATCCCTCATTTATTTTTCTTTAGTGGCTTGTGAAGCCACTCTTCCCTATTAGGATTAGGCGACCCACTGGGACGTGTGATCGCGACACGATGTGTGCGTAGCATGATCCAAGGGGTCACTCAATCTTCCATTTTAAGTTTTGGGTTGATAGCCTTTAGCTTTTAATCGAAGGTTGAGGATTTTTGATAGATTCACTCAAACACGTAGCCGTGACACGATGTGTGCGTAGCGGTGTTTGGGGAATCGCTCGAGCCACCGACAAGGAATCTTGGGAGTGATGACCTTTGGTTTTCAAATCTGAAGGCTCGGGGACCTTAAAGCCTATCGAGTCTAGATGCATTAGTGAGCCAATACCTCATGCATCCATGATAGTTTACCTAGGGTAGAGTCTGCCTTACCCTATTAGGGACACTATTCACGAGGGGAAGGATCCAACCTCTCTTTTCCTTTTATTGTTTTATCTCTGTGTATTGTTTTGCTACAAATGTGTTATGTGTATATTGTCTGATTGAACTAACTTTTCTTGGTTTTTGTCTCAATTGCATTCATAAGCCAAAAAAAAAATAAGAGTCCTGGCATGGTACTCTCTAGGAGCCATCTTGTTATGACACGTTTAAATTTCAATGTATTGCATTTGTAGCATAATAACATATCATTTTAGGCTTATCCCAACAATTAAAAAGGGGATCCTTTTAGGTTACATTTCATATTTACCCGCTTTGATAAAATGGCATCATGCATCCACCTTAGAAGGGAACGCCGTTTAGGGAATCCCACGTTAGGCATAAACCGCCTTGTGTCTCGGATATATAATCCAATGAGACTTGCACGTTTATATTTTTTGTACTATCCAAAGGGGTAGTGCACAAGGTAAGGTAGGATTCGATCCCTTCCATGTGACGGCATTGAAAATAATGGAACAGTTTTTACGCATTAGAATATGAGCCTTTAATAATCACTTTTTGGCCATTTTATCAGAATTGGTAAAAATCCCTTGCGTAAAGGACATTAAGTTGAAGAAATTCACAAATTCCTCATTGTTGAGATGATAAGTATGTTAAGGTCAAATCTTGATTTCCGAAGGCTCATAGACTAATGAATCATAATGAATTTTTAAAAATTTTCAATGGGTAGACAATTCAATCAATTTTTGGAATAAACCATCAATTTCATTGGACCATTTTATTCATCAAATTCATCCGATCCATTTTTTCCTATTTCTTCACTTTTAGGACTAAGTCAATTTTGAATAAATCATCAATTTCGTTTGACCAATTTACCTTTTTTTAGGGTGATTCGGTCAATTTTGAATAAATTAAATTTCATTCAATTCATGTGACCAGTTTACCTATTTTTAGGGCAATTCGGTCGATTTTGAATAAATCATCAATTTCATTCATTTCATTTTTACATCTAAGATGATTGAGTCGATTTTTTTTTATAGATCATTCGATCCTTACAATTTTGCTCGTTTTTAATTTCATCTTCATTCAATTTCATTTTGAATAAATCATCAATTTCATTCTGTTCATTTGGTCAGTGATCAAGTCGATTTTTGAATAAACTGGCAATTCTATCCAATCTATTTGACCAATTTATTCATTTTTAGGCCAATACAATCAATTTTGAATTAATCATCAATTCCATTCAATTCATTATTCATTTAATCAATTTTATTTTTTTTTTGAATAAATTCTCAATTCCATCCAATTCATTTGATCAACTTTATTCATTTTTAGGATAATCCAGTCAATTTTTTGAACTAACCATCAATTTCATTCGATCCATTTAACCCGTTTATTCTCTTTTAAAGTTTCGATCTATGGTTCACCGAAGAAACTAGTCGAGATATTTCAATCCTTTCAAAAATAAGTTTTTCACACTAAATTGATTTTTAACATCACTTTATGTGTCAATCAAAACAATCAATCCATTCGGACTTTGTCCTCATTTTATTAGAACAAATTGTCTTTTGTCACTCCAATTATCCAATTTTTTTCAAAAAATGCTCTTCAATTGAATCTCAATAAGTCAATCGAATCCATCAGGTATTGTATGGTGCCTACCCCAGAGGATTGCATTTTTCATGCTAGGCCAACCCTTGGCATAAAAGGGCTCCTCCATAGGACATGCATACTGATTTTACAGTTTTATTTAATAACTCTGGGTATTTTTTTCTTTTATTTTTCCCCCTCCCCTGCATTTATAAAAGTTGTTTCAACAAGGTAAAAATATTTTTCCAATATCTGATAATATTTTTGGTCTGATAAACTTTGAAAATTACAAGTGTTATTTGATTCTTGGGCAGATCCTAAAATGTAAAAAAAAAAAAAAAAAATTGATGATGAAAAAAATGAATGAAAAATCCATTTGAAAAAACGCTAGTGTAAAGTATCTCAAAAATCTTTTGATTCATTGTTTCTAATATATTTTGTCTCAAAAGATAGAAAGAGAAAGTGTGTATATATTTGAAAATGTATTCTTTAGAGATTTTTATTTGCTCACATGTATTATATTTGAAAAAAAAAAATTCAAACATTTGAATAATAAAGTTTTTATTTAGACAATTATTGTTTTGTATATATTCATTCTTTATTTGCTCATTGAGAGATTTCATGATAGATTTTAAGGAATAAGGTTAAATTGAAATTTTTCAACCTCTTGTTCGAAATTCATGAGTGCATGTCAAATTCCCAAAATTCTTTGCATACACTAGATTTGTGGCCTAAACTATTCAATGAGTATAGTCGGAAATAAAAGGGGTCATTCAAATTTGATAGCTTGTCATAAAAGATCAACCCCAACACTTTTCATTTTCATTTTTTGTCCACTTTTATTGAACCTCCAAGATCAGTCGCATTGGCTGACTAGTTTCAAAGTGAGATAATTTTTTCCGTGAAAATGTCCGGTGTGTCTAACCAGATTCAATCCACATCTAAGTGAAAGCAAAAATGCACATTACTTCTTATTTTGTTTTGAAAATTTGGAATGATACTTTAGGTTTTCGTCTCTCTATCTATACAGATTCTATCATTTATTTCCCCATTTGAGACTTCAAAAAATAGAATTTCGTTTCAAATAAAAGCCTCAATGATCATGACCCTCCATGGAAAAATTTTCGAATGTCAAATGGAAATGGATTTTCCCAACGGGTTATTCTTTACTTTGGTTGTCATGAGAAATAAGAATGATGCTTTGGCCATCGTTTCTACCATCTAAATACTTTTATCCTTTGCATCCTCATTTGAGCCTAAATTGGTGGTTCATTTCAAAAGCACTTATGATTGCACCCTCACACTGGGGAAGGAGATTTCAAAAAAAAAATAAAAAATAAAAAAAAGAAGAAAGGAGAAAATGCCACAAGTTGGGGAAATTTGACTCTACCATTGATATTTGGTCTTCAATATCAAAAAGAAAGAGGGGCCACCTACACTCCAAATTAGGGAGTTTTCAATTTTATCATTGACATTGGGATATCAGTATTGGTAAAAGAAAAAAAAAATTTTAAAAAAATTTAAAAAAAAAAGAAAAAGAGAGAAAAGAAAATTGTGGAAAAATGATGAAAAAAGAAAAAGAAAAATGCGAAGACATCCAATGCTGCATTCCCCTTAGTGATTGTTGAAGAAAAAAGAGGATTGATGAGAAAAAGGGAGTCAAAATGGGATTCCGGATTTTAAGTCCCAAACTGTGGCAATTTTTGGGAAAGAAGGCGATCTTAAGTGCGTTATCCTTGAAAATTTTATTTCTTTTAACTATCGTTGTCAAGCCACCTTACAAGCTCATAAAGTCCATTGTTGACTTATTTTTCATGACAATTTGAAGTGAAAATATTGTCTCTAAGGAATCTACCAATCACTCATGATCATAAGGCCATAACCTGTTTTCATATGTTTAGCTATCGTTTCTACCCATATATTACAAGCCTATACAGCTTATATGTTGACTGAGTTTTCTCAAAAAATAAGAGTGACAAGTTATTTGCTTTCACCAAGATGTGATATTGAATGTGTTGGATACAATTTGGGCACAAAAAAAAAAAGAAAAAAAAAAGACAGATCTTGACATACCATTCCCCTGAGCCATCTCAAAATCCTGAATAATATCTATTTGATTGGTCCTAAAAGATGAGCTCATAAGAAAAGTGATCATTTTCCCTCAACACCAATCCCAAAACAAGGAAGAGATCTTTTTCAATTTGGTCTTATTTTGAGGGATTTATCATGGAATCTTCTACATGAGTTTGGATATGATATTTAAATTCTTCATTTGAAAAATTGTAGTTTCTATTCACATTGTATGTGATTATTTTGCAACTAAAATAAGCCCAAATCGGGGCAATTTTTTTTGTAATATCTGTGAGATTTCACCAAATAAGTTCAAATTGAGGCAAAATTTTATAATACATTTGTAGGGTATGTCCAAGGTCAAGTATATATTTTTTAAAATCTTGATAGGTCAATACTTTGCATGAATCTTAATTGTTACATCATTGCTCAAAACAAAACAAACAAACAAACAAACAAAATTTGAAAAATTCAAGTGCTTTGAAAAATTCCCCTTATGCAGGTGTTTATGGTTGAGATCGAGGAAAAAGTGCAATTCAAAACTTGCAAATTTGGAGATTAATCACGAATAAAAATGGAGCAATGATGCTACATTACAAAGTGGAGGATCGGCTATTTGCTCAAAAGGAGTACATACTTCAGCAGCCAACTAGAAAAAAAAAAGAAGAAAAAAAAAAGAAAAAAAGAAAAAGGGACTGAAAAGAGAAAAAAAAAATAAAAAAAAAGAGTGAAAACGAGGGGGGAATAAAATAAAAGAGAAAAGAAAAGAAAGGGAAAAGAAAAAAAGGAGAAAAGAAAAGAAAGGGGGAATGAAAGAAAAAAAAAAGAGAATAATAAAAAAGGAGGAAAAAATGAAAAAATGAAAAAAAAGAGAGAATAATAAAAAAAGGGGGATTGAAAAAAAAAAGAAAAGAAAAAGAGAGTTTTTCCTTCGATTTTGCAAATTTTGCAATTGAACTCTGGGAGCATTTCATTGGAGATTACATTTCTAAGTTGGGGCAACACCTTGCCCTCTTATGCTGAAATGGAAGTGGTAATACATGCCAAAACCGAAATCCCGTCCTTGCACATTTTGACAAAGGCTCAGGCAGAAGAAATCAAATGGATTAAGGAGCACAATGAGTTGTTGTCTCTGATTGATGAAAAAGAAGTTGAATATTTGTCATGGACAATGCTATCATCAAAGGATGGTTCGTTAGTTATGACAAGAAAGACAAATCTCGCTTATTTGAAGTGAGGGATATGGTTTTGAAGTAAATTCTTCCGATTCAAGAGGAGGTTAAAGAAAAGTTTGCTCCAACTTGGCAAGGGCCATATATTGTTCAAAGAGTGCTATCCGTAGGAACGTCCATTCTTACAGAACTGGATGGACAGGTCTTTCCTCTGCCAATCAATTCAGACATGTGTAATAAATTCTTTCTCTGATTATGTGATTTTTCTTTTTGAAATACCATCTATGGCGGATCAAAGGCAAGCCTTCTTCTTTTCTCTTTGAACATCTTACCCCTAGTTTTCCCCATTGAACCTGCAGAATAATTTAACCTTTCATTTGATAGCCCTCCTAAAGATTGTAAACCCCATACTGGGGTAAATTTTTATCTCCTATTTGTCATGAAAAAAGAAAAAAAAAAAAAGAAGTCAAAAGCCAAACTGGGGCAATTTTTTTTCGGTTTTAATACCCTCATACTGGGGCAAATATTGATAGAATGCGGTCTAGGGTTTTTGAAACCTCTTTGAAGATTTTGCTTTGAAGCCTTAACACTTTTTCTACACCCCACATGACCCCATCATAAAAATCATAAAGTCTCGACCTCCGCTTTAGTGGTATTTCTAATAAAAATCACTTAATCAAATGGCAATTGATGTCAGTACACCTTCACCATTTTTACATGGGAAGGGTTGTCGCGCTGATGCCATCCTTTCTTTAAATACATTTCTGAGTTGATAAATATTGTTAACAAGATTTGTTCATTAGGTGAAAACCTGAAAGGGTGTCTTCAAAGAATGAAAAAAAAAAGAAAAAAGGGATTGGAAAAAAAAAAAGAAAGAAAAAGACAAAATAAAATAAAAAGGTGTGACCTTTGTGAAAATCCGAAAGGTTGAGGTCATCAAGGTGAGATTTTGGAGAACAAGAGAATCATGAACGAAAAGCGGGTTGCTGACACTTGAGATACTAGCCATTCATTCAAATCTGGTCATTAGAAAAGTTGATTTGTGGTACAAAGTGAGGTATGGCTGACTGATGCTGGAAAATTGAGAAGATTCAAAACAAGTTGCACCACAACTCTTGAGGAGCAATTTTGACATCGAAAGATCATGCTTGCATGGTTCTCAGGGCCAAAAGGAGCACAAGGAATCACATGGTATTGGTATCATATGATCACTCTTTTTGCTTTTTCAAAAGCATGAAAAATGTGGCATTCGTTAAACATGATTTACACTGGGGCAAATATCAAAAGGAGTGAGCTCCAATTTTAGTAATACATTCTAAATCGGCTTTATGAAAAAAAAAAAGAGAGTTTTTTAAAGTCGAGAAGATAGTGACACATGTATGTACCTCTCAAATCTCTTGAAGGGAGAGTTGTTATTGGTATTCTTCAAGTTTTAAAATTCTCAAAAAAAGTGTGTTTCTTTCATTCCTTTTAAAGTTTGAAAAAAAAAAAAGAAAAAAAAAAGATTGCAAATCCACCAACTTGAGCAACATGCATTTTAATCTTTCAGTTTGATAGTATTGGACTTGCGTTTTCATTTCTTTCAGTATTTCATTGGACCCGGGTCTATCCCACCAATCTGTTATTTAAAAAAAAATCAAAAATTAAAAAATTAAAAACAAAAAAAATCAATTAAAAAAAATCAAAAAAGTCAGAAGATCAAATTTAATTTCCTGTTAGTGAGTCTCAGCGTCCACCGCGCACCCTTCTATCCCCCTTCTTGACAAATTTAATTTCCTGTTGGTGAGTCTCAGCGTCCACCGCGCACCCTTCTACCTCCCCTTCTTGACAATTTAATTTCCTGTTGGTGAGTCTCAGCGTCCAGTCTCAGCGTCCACCGCGACAGCCGGCCTTCTACCTCCCCTTCTGACAATTTAATTTCCTGTTGGTGAGTTTCAGCGTCCACCGCGAACCCTTCTACCTCCCCTTCTTGACAATTTAATTTCCTGTTCGGGTCAGCCCATGTTTAATTTCCTTCGGGTCAGTCCCATGTTTAAATTTTTTGTACGGGTCAGTCCCATGTTTAATTTCTCGTTCGGGTCAGTCCCACGTTTAAATTTCTTGTTCGGTCCAGTCCCATGTTTAAATTCTTGTTCGGGTCAGTCCCATGTTTAATTTCTCGTTCGGGTCAGTCCCATGTTTAATTTCCTGTTCGGGTCAGTCCCATGTTTAAATTCTGGTTCAGGTCAGTCCCATGTTTAAATTTCCTGTTAGGTCAGTCCCATGTTTCAATTTCCTGTTCGGGTCATCCCATGGTAAATTCCTGTTCGGGTCAGTCCCATGTTTAATTTCCTGTTCGGGTCAGTCCCATGGTAAATTCTCGTTCGGGTCAGTCCCATGTTTAAATTCTCATTCAGGTCAATCCCATGTTTAAATTCTCATTCGGGTCAGTCCCATGTTTAATTTCTTGTTCGGGTCAGTCCCATGTTTAATTTCTTGTTCGGGTCAGTCCCATGTTTAATTTCCTGTTCGGGTCAGTCCATGTTTAATTTCTGTTCGGGCAGTCCCATGTTTAATTTCCTGTTCGGGTCAGTCCCAATGGTAAATTCTCGTTCGGATCAGTCCCGTGTTTAATTCTGTTCGGGTCAGTCCCAATGGTAAATTCCTCGTTCGGATCAAGTCCCGGTGTTATTTCCTGCGGGTCAGTCCCATGGTAAATTCTCGTTCGGATCAGTCCCGTGTTTAAATTTCTTGTTCGGGTCAGTCCCATATTTAAAATTTCTCGTTTGGGCTAGTCCCATGTTTAAATTTTTGTTCGGGTCAGTCCTGTTTTAAATTTTTTGTCTGGGTCAGTCCATTTTAAAATTTTGCGGTCAGTCCTCATTTCAAAAGCGTCAGTCGTTCGAATAGCTTGCATTCGAACTACGTTTGACCTGATTCCCATGGTGGGATACGTAGGCAACTCTACATGAGTTCGGTCACATTTTCTGCAATGTTATTGCATCATTTTGTCCAATAATTTCAGCCAAGTGTTGGCTTGTTTATTTTAGCTCAGGTACAGCTAGAAGAGACAGGTAAGCAATTTGGTGTCTATTTCTTTGTCTTGAGTTTCTTTGAAACTCTAGACAAAGAGGGGCAAGCTGTAGACACCAAATTTTTGTCAATTTTTAATGTTTCCTGAAATTTTATCTATTTGATAAGTTATTATTATTATCATTTTTTTTAATATATATTAATGTATGATTTTCTCATTTTTGTAGGTTTGTTTTTGGAAAAAGAAAAAAAAAACACAAAACAAAAGAGAAAAATCAAGAAATAAAAAATCACTTTCATCATTTTCCCTACCAAAACCACTATTAACCCATTCCACACTCAATTGCCATGGACTTTTCTTTTCATTAGCTAAGAAATCATCATTTTGGCAAATCCAACACACAAGCTCCACTTTGGCTACAAGTCCCTCTCGGTTCTCTAGACAGAGAGACAGGAAAAAAAAAAAGCACTCTAGCTCCCAGACAACTCTCGGCTCTCTCCCTCGCAGAACAAGAAAAGAAAAACACACAAAAAAAAGGGGGCTCTTGGCTCTTTCTTTGGTCTCAACCGAAAAAAAAGAAAAAAAAAGAGAAAAGCTCCTCACCTCACCCTCTCCCTCTCTCGGACTTGGGCAGAAGAAAAAAGACAAGAGGAACAAAAAAAAAGGGGCTCCCTCTACACATTTTCTTCCACAAAATCCAAACACAAAAAAAGGGAAAAGGCAGCTATCGGTCAAGGCTTGGAAATTTCATCAAAACTTCAACCGAAAGATTTTCATATTTATTGAGGTATACTTTTAGTTTTTTTTGTCACATTAAATCAATGCTTCATTGTTTAGTTTTCTTTCGTTTCTGCTGGCTGCCTTGCATTGTTGTTGTTGTATTGTTAAAAAATTGGGAAATGGTATGAACCAGATTAAGGGAAAAAGATGATTTCTGTGAATGCATATTAATTGTTTGAAAAAATGCCAAAAAGAATTTTAGGGACTGTTTTGCCTTAATTCAGCCTTTTTATGTTGTTTTCTTGTTCAACATAGTTTATAGTTGTAATGTAGAAGTTATAAGGAGGGTTTTGGCATAATTTTTAAGATTTTTGGTGAAGATTATAGTGTTTTAAAAAATAAAAAAACTGGACTGGCTTTTTGCTTTTCGGCCACCTTCGGGTCATCTTTTGTAAAAATTAACTCCGGAATTGGATCCTACGCGAAAAATGGAGTGGGGAGGTGTATTTTGAGAAATTTTTGTGACTGGAAAAGTCGCCGGTGACCGGAGGTCCGGTGGCGGCGGCGGCCGCCATGGCCGCCAGCTGAAGAAGCTTCAGCTGGCCGAAGAAGCAGAGAAAGAAACAATTGGGGAAGAAAGAAAAAGAAAGAAAAGAAAGGAAAGAAAGAAAGAAAGGAAAAAAAAGAAAGGGGGTTTGGGCTAAAGTTTTTTTTAGGAGGGTTTGTGGTAGTTTTGGTTGGGTTTTGAAAATGGGTTTTAGTTTATTTTTTTTGGGTTTTGGTTGGGCTTGAGGGATAAAAAGACGGGCTGGCCTGTGTGTTTTGGCTTGGGCTTTCGGCTGGGCTTAGGTAGTCTCCAGCCCAAAGAAATAAAAATGATGGCCCAGTGGCCCTTTTCCTTGCTCAAATCAGAAACCGAAAGTTGCACTTTAACCCCTGATCTTTGGAGTAGTTTTACTGCAGCCCAGAACATTTTAGATTCCTTTCATCTAGGTCCTTAAATTAATTTCACTTTGGTCCCTGAATTTTATCTTTCATTTAATTTTGACCCCTGAACTTTGAAAATATAATTTTTGTCCCCCAAAAGTTTTTCAATTTTTGCAATTCAGTCCCTGGTGAATTTTGACTCTCTTTATTATGATTGTTTCTTTTCTTTAATAGCTAATTATGCTACTTTTGAATATACTTAACTTGTAATTTTTAGATTTGCTTAAATTTCTTTACGTCTGACATATTAGTGTGAATTTAGTGCTTGTATTATTATTTTCTTTTTCAATTAAATTGGTGCCATGATCCTTTTGTTCATTGTGAGTATAATTAGGACAATTTGACTCCATTTAGTCACCACTTCAAACGGGAGGTACTCCTATTTTATTATTTCAATGTCAATTACGTGCTCTTATGTGCTCCTATGTGTTCCTATGTGTTTATATATCTTTATATGCTTTATTTATTTGATTTAAATATTCATTCAAATTTTCTTATATATGTTTTAGTTAGTTTTTATAATGATTCTAGAGGTATTTAAATACCTCAAAAATGTAATAGATAGGATAATTAGATTTGTTTTATTATATTTTTCCCTCCTAGATTGTAGTTAGGCGCACCCCGATGTAATAGATAGGTTGCGTGTTTATGTGGCTTATGTGTTAAGTGTTTTATCCGCTTTTCTTAGGATTTTGGCATCTAGATATTATGCTTACGTGTTATGTGTCACGTGCTCTTATGTGTTTATTTGTTTTAATTTATGCTTTATTTGCTTCACTATGAATTGTTAATGCATGGCGTCACCACACTAGTCCAACGCTAGTTGTGGATTCTCCCTACGCTTAATTGCTAGTCCAACGCTAGTAAGGATTTTTAGAAATGGGCTAGTCCAACGCTAGACCCTTTAGGCCGTCTTGCGTTAGATTCATCTTTGTGTGCTATTCACTACATCTTCATGCATATTTTTATTTTTAGGATCTTTTCTCATTTGCATGATATTTCTTATTATATTATCCCCTACCCTCTATAGGCGCTAATCATGTCATTTAGAATTGCATCTCATTTAAGCTAGTTCATTTGCTTGTTCATGTTAGGATAATTGTTTTTCAAACATGGAAAATGGGTGATTATAGCTTTTTAGTTTAAATACCCCATTGATCCCTGGATAAGAAAATTATGTCACGAGTTTTTGCCTCCCATACCCTTTATGTTGCATTCCCTTTTTCTTTGATCACTTATATATGTATATAATTTAATTTCTTTTCTTTTATTTTAATTTCATCATTCGCATACTCGTGACACTTTCAAGGAATCATTTTGGCCTTCGCAATTAATGCGATTGGTTCAATCAAACCCTTGAATGAACATTTTGTCCCTTTCAATGTTTTTACAAATTTAGATTTGCATCCATGTAGGAAACATCCAAACGTGATAAAATTAAGAGTTAGATTAGGAAAATTTTGACTATACCTCGCAACTAGCTTAGACTAGGTTGAAAGGGTGCCTTAGGTTTGAGTCAATTAAACCTTTGCCTTCCCTTTCTTCAACCGTGACTCCCGAACCTATTTTCTCTTGTTTTCAAAGATCTGGAGTTGTCAAAAAGGGTTTTGATTTATTTTATTTTTGTCAAAAAATATTTTTTTGGGTGACTTGGTACACCAAAACTCCATACCAAGTGGCGACTCCTAATTTTTCTTCAAAACCCTTTTAAACTATATTTTGGGTCAAATCGTCGCATTTTCAAGTCCCATTTAGACCCACTTTCTTTGTAAATCAAAAATCATTTTTCAAATAAAAAATTCACTTTTTAAACCATTAATTATTTATTTATTTTCCATCGCGAAAAATGGGGCGCGACA
>NC_040036.1:43414693-43615185 GCF_003713205.1 Coffea eugenioides | reverse complement strand
TCTGGTCTGAATTAAAATTGAATATTTCAGACTCGGATCTAAACTCCGCTTAGATATACTTGTATTGGATTCAACCCGAATACCCAACCCGAATACGGAACGGAGTCTTGAACGTATTCTTCTGGATCTGTGTCGGGTTAGGTCGAGGTATTGGCAGGATATATACAGCCTAAAAAAATAAGGCAAAGCAATGAAGAAAATTTATTTCTAAACAAACATTAATTGCACACCATAAACTTCAATTAAAAATCAAAAATTATTTTAGATAATTATTATAATGCCTACAAATTACAGTCTCTAAAGGATCCAAACAAATATTAAAAACTCAAATATATTATCAAAATAATTACTTATTCAAATGAGTTCGGATCGAACCCGGGACGAAACTCAATATTTCGTATTCTACCCATTTTTTTGATTAGTTTAAGCGTGTCCGAACCAGGCTCGGATAAAAAAAATTAAAACTATATCCATACATGAAAATATTAAGTGGATTAAGGTTAGGTTTAGATAAAAAAAGATGAAGGAATTTCTTTTGTTTTGGAGGAGGATACTAGAGGAGTTTGCTTCCCTTTGTAACGGGCTGCTTAATTTTTTGTAAGCCAACACGCCATGTGGTACTAGCGATCGTTCAAGATTTAAATTATGAACGGTTTGGTTGTTCAGTATAAACACTAAGTGTACGAAAATGTGCGGAATCTAAAGCAGAGAACAAAGAAGAAAAATGTTGGAAGTGAAGAAAAACTTGTATTGCACTTGTGAACACCTCCACAAGATTGGTTACAAATGAGGGGGATTGGCCAATTCATGAGCAAGCTAAGAAAGCTATACATGTTTTCAGATAATTCTACAGTAAGTCCTCTTTCTACAACTTTCTATACAAGGCAACTTGATACGAGCATGTGATCAATGGCGTCAAATTCTAAAGATGATTCGAGATAAAAAAGCGGTTGATCCTTTGAAACTCAACAAATCTGGATCCCTTCCTTGATTTGGAGTAGTTTTCCATAACTTGTCAATATTTTGACTTATGACTATTATGTGTCATTTGTTTGAAATATTGAAGCAATGTGTATTTCGCTATTTCCAGCAAATAGCAGGTGGTTAATTAGTTAGTGTTGAGTCATTAGTTTTATAAAATAAAGGTTAAGATCATGTTGACCATAGTTAAGCAGAGTTGACAACATGTAATTGGTATAAAGTATCAATAGCTTAACCTCTTTTCAGCTTAAATCAATCAAAGCAAAAGCAAAAGAAAGGATTAAACTAACGTCATTGTGACAATTTTCTCAGCGTCATTTCATTAGTTACTGTCCACCTTCTTTCCGCCTCCACTTTGTTGCAAAACATCAATTTAATATTTTAATTCAATACTTAGAAAAATATTGCATACAATTGAAAGCAATACTTGTTGCACATAGAGGACGAAATTCGCATACTTTTAAAAGCAAAACTAACAATAAAATAGTAGAATCATATGTCACCGCATCATTTACTACTCTAATCGCATCAAATCCGCGATCAACACCAACACAACAAATCATAAACTACAAGGAAACCAAAAAAATAAAAGAACAACCTAAAATCAAGGTAAGTTATAAATCAAATTCCAAATCAACCATTTATAAATATATTTATTTTTCGCATACAAATTAGTTTAAAAGCCACAATGCCCTGAAGAACACAAGACCACCAGGGATGATTGCAAATGTTCTATTTTTTTAGAATTGATTAGCCGCACGACATTAAGCAACGCCTCCGACAAATCCTTCGGTCTATGGTAGGACAAATACCCCTGAATTAAAATAACAAAAAATCAGCCAAAAAAATCCAAAACAAATCTTTAAAAAACAAAAAATAAGTGATATACCGAAAAAGGGGTCAAGAACACTGGTATACGCCACTATTCGTTCACCATTGGACATCTCTTTCCACTTCAACCCATAAAAATACCAAATAACATACTAGTGCCACTGATGTGATCACAGCAAGTACATTTGGTGGCACAGTAGCAGATTCCATCCTTATCCTGACAAAACATCGTAGAGTCCAAAGTTTAAATGGGACGGAAGAAGAAGGGAGAGATAAAGTTCGTGGTGGGAAGGACATTGTTGGTGGAGTGAATTTTAAAGGAAAGGGAAAGGGAAAGGGTGGTGGCGGGGGGAATGGAATGGAGTAGTGGGAGGAAAGGGGTAGGGCGGAGGGAGCAATGCAGCGGAGGAAGGTGGAGATGAGGTTGCGGGTTGGAAGTGGGGGTGGAGTGGAGAGGGAAGGAAGGCATCTTTTCTGGTTGGGGGAAGAACCCAGGAAAGCATTTATATTCGTGGGGTGACCAAGAAGAGAGCCAATTTTATTTTAATTTTTTTTTTCAAAATTAGATAGAACTGTAATCGAGTCGGGTCTGAATTAAAATTGAATATTTCGGACTCGGATCTAAACTCCGCTTAGATATACTTGTATTGGATTCAACCCGAATACCCAACGAGTCTTGAACTTATTCTTCTGGATCTGTGTCGGGTTAGGTCGAGGTATTGGCAGGATATATACAGCCTAAAAAAATAAGGCAAAGCAATGAAGAAAATTTATTTCTAAACAAACATTAATTGCACACCATAAACTTCAATTAAAAATCAAAAATTATTTTAGATAATTATTATAATGCCTACAAATTACAGTCTCTAAAGGATCCAAACAAATATTAAAAACTCAAATATATTATCAAAATAATTACTTATTCAAATGAGTTCGGATCGAACCCGGGACGAAACTCAATATTTCGTATTCTACCCATTTTTTTGATTAGTTTAAGCGTGTCCGAACCAGGCTCGGATAAACAAAATTAAAACTATATCCATACATGAAAATATTAAGTGGATTAAGGTTAGGTTTAGATAAAAAAAGATGAAGGAATTTCTTTTGTTTTGGAGGAGGATACTAGAGGAGTTTGCTTCCCTTTGTAACGGGCTGCTTAATTTTTTGTAAGCCAACACGCCATGTGGTACTAGCGATCGTTCAAGATTTAAATTATGAACGGTTTGGTTGTTCAGTATAAACACTAAGTGTACGAAAATGTGCGGAATCTAAAGCAGAGAACAAAGAAGAAAAATGTTGGAAGTGAAGAAAAACTTGTATTGCACTTGTGAACACCTCCACAAGATTGGTTACAAATGAGGGGGATTGGCCAATTCATGAGCAAGCTAAGAAAGCTATACATGTTTTCAGATAATTCTACAGTAAGTCCTCTTTCTACAACTTTCTATACAAGGCAACTTGATACGAGCATGTGATCAATGGCGTCAAATTCTAAAGATGATTCGAGATAAAAAAGCGGTTGATCCTTTGAAACTCAACAAATCTGGATCCCTTCCTTGATTTGGAGTAGTTTTCCATAACTTGTCAATATTTTGACTTATGACTATTATGTGTCATTTGTTTGAAATATTGAAGCAATGTGTATTTCGCTATTTCCAGCAAATAGCAGGTGGTTAATTAGTTAGTGTTGAGTCATTAGTTTTATAAAATAAAGGTTAAGATCATGTTGACCATAGTTAAGCAGAGTTGACAACATGTAATTGGTATAAAGTATCAATAGCTTAACCTCTTTTCAGCTTAAATCAATCAAAGCAAAAGCAAAAGAAAGGATTAAACTAACGTCATTGTGACAATTTTCTCAGCGTCATTTCATTAGTTACTGTCCACCTTCTTTCCGCCTCCACTTTGTTGCAAAACATCAATTTAATATTTTAATTCAATACTTAGAAAAATATTGCATACAATTGAAAGCAATACTTGTTGCACATAGAGGACGAAATTCGCATACTTTTAAAAGCAAAACTAACAATAAAATAGTAGAATCATATGTCACCGCATCATTTACTACTCTAATCGCATCAAATCCGCGATCAACACCAACACAACAAATCATAAACTACAAGGAAACCAAAAAAATAAAAGAACAACCTAAAATCAAGGTAAGTTATAAATCAAATTCCAAATCAACCATTTATAAATATATTTATTTTTCGCATACAAATTAGTTTAAAAGCCACAATGCCCTGAAGAACACAAGACCACCAGGGATGATTGCAAATGTTCTATTTTTTTAGAATTGATTAGCCGCACGACATTAAGCAACGCCTCCGACAAATCCTTCGGTCTATGGTAGGACAAATACCCCTGAATTAAAATAACAAAAAATCAGCCAAAAAAATCCAAAACAAATCTTTAAAAAACAAAAAATAAGTGATATACCGAAAAAGGGGTCAAGAACACTGGTATACGCCACTATTCGTTCACCATTGGACATCTCTTTCCACTTCAACCCATAAAAATACCAAATAACATACTAGTGCCACTGATGTGATCACAGCAAGTACATTTGGTGGCACAGTAGCAGATTCCATCCTTATCCTGACAAAACATCGTAGAGTCCAAAGTTTAAATGGGACGGAAGAAGAAGGGAGAGATAAAGTTCGTGGTGGGAAGGACATTGTTGGTGGAGTGAATTTTAAAGGAAAGGGAAAGGGAAAGGGTGGTGGCGGGGGGAATGGAATGGAGTAGTGGGAGGAAAGGGGTAGGGCGGAGGGAGCAATGCAGCGGAGGAAGGTGGAGATGAGGTTGCGGGTTGGAAGTGGGGGTGGAGTGGAGAGGGAAGGAAGGCATCTTTTCTGGTTGGGGGAAGAACCCAGGAAAGCATTTATATTCGTGGGGTGACCAAGAAGAGAGCCAATTTTATTTTAATTTTTTTTTTCAAAATTAGATAGAACTGTAATCGAGTCGGGTCTGAATTAAAATTGAATATTTCGGACTCGGATCTAAACTCCGCTTAGATATACTTGTATTGGATTCAACCCGAATACCCAACGAGTCTTGAACTTATTCTTCTGGATCTGTGTCGGGTTAGGTCGAGGTATTGGCAGGATATATACAGCCTAAAAAAATAAGGCAAAGCAATGAAGAAAATTTATTTCTAAACAAACATTAATTGCACACCATAAACTTCAATTAAAAATCAAAAATTATTTTAGATAATTATTATAATGCCTACAAATTACAGTCTCTAAAGGATCCAAACAAATATTAAAAACTCAAATATATTATCAAAATAATTACTTATTCAAATGAGTTCGGATCGAACCCGGGACGAAACTCAATATTTCGTATTCTACCCATTTTTTTGATTAGTTTAAGCGTGTCCGAACCAGGCTCGGATAAAAAAAATTAAAACCATACATGAAAATATTAAGTGGATTAAGGTTAGGTTTAGATAAAAAAAGATGAAGGAATTTCTTTTGTTTTGGAGGAGGATACTAGAGGAGTTTGCTTCCCTTTGTAACGGGCTGCTTAATTTTTTGTAAGCCAACACGCCATGTGGTACTAGCGATCGTTCAAGATTTAAATTATGAACGGTTTGGTTGTTCAGTATAAACACTAAGTGTACGAAAATGTGCGGAATCTAAAGCAGAGAACAAAGAAGAAAAATGTTGGAAGTGAAGAAAAACTTGTATTGCACTTGTGAACACCTCCACAAGATTGGTTACAAATGAGGGGGATTGGCCAATTCATGAGCAAGCTAAGAAAGCTATACATGTTTTCAGATAATTCTACAGTAAGTCCTCTTTCTACAACTTTCTATACAAGGCAACTTGATACGAGCATGTGATCAATGGCGTCAAATTCTAAAGATGATTCGAGATAAAAAAGCGGTTGATCCTTTGAAACTCAACAAATCTGGATCCCTTCCTTGATTTGGAGTAGTTTTCCATAACTTGTCAATATTTTGACTTATGACTATTATGTGTCATTTGTTTGAAATATTGAATCAATATGGTATTAGTCACTATTTTTGAAGCAAGGTGTGGTTAACCAGGAAGCAGAGTTAGTAAATTGTTGAAGTTTTAGCAGGACCTCACAGCAAACAACAAAGCAAACCTCAATAGCTTAACCTCTTTTCAGCTTAAATCAATCAAAGCAAAAGCAAAAGAAAGGATTAAACTAACGTCATTGTGACAATTTTCTCAGCGTCATTTCATTAGTTACTGTCCACCTTCTTTCCGCCTCCACTTTGTTGCAAAACATCAATTTAATATTTTAATTCAATACTTAGAAAAATATTGCATACAATTGAAAGCAATACTTGTTGCACATAGAGGACGAAATTCGCATACTTTTAAAAGCAAAACTAACAATAAAATAGTAGAATCATATGTCACCGCATCATTTACTACTCTAATCGCATCAAATCCGCGATCAACACCAACACAACAAATCATAAACTACAAGGAAACCAAAAAAATAAAAGAACAACCTAAAATCAAGGTAAGTTATAAATCAAATTCCAAATCAACCATTTATAAATATATTTATTTTTCGCATACAAATTAGTTTAAAAGCCACAATGCCCTGAAGAACACAAGACCACCAGGGATGATTGCAAATGTTCTATTTTTTTAGAATTGATTAGCCGCACGACATTAAGCAACGCCTCCGACAAATCCTTCGGTCTATGGTAGGACAAATACCCCTGAATTAAAATAACAAAAAATCAGCCAAAAAAATCCAAAACAAATCTTTAAAAAACAAAAAATAAGTGATATACCGAAAAAGGGGTCAAGAACACTGGTATACGCCACTATTCGTTCACCATTGGACATCTCTTTCCACTTCAACCCATAAAAATACCAAATAACATACTAGTGCCACTGATGTGATCACAGCAAGTACATTTGGTGGCACAGTAGCAGATTCCATCCTTATCCTGACAAAACATCGTAGAGTCCAAAGTTTAAATGGGACGGAAGAAGAAGGGAGAGATAAAGTTCGTGGTGGGAAGGACATTGTTGGTGGAGTGAATTTTAAAGGAAAGGGAAAGGGAAAGGGTGGTGGCGGGGGGAATGGAATGGAGTAGTGGGAGGAAAGGGGTTGGGCGGAGGGAGCAATGCAGCGGAGGAAGGTGGAGATGAGGTTGCGGGTTGGAAGTGGGGGTGGAGTGGAGAGAGAAGGAAGGCATCTTTTCTGGTTGGGGGAAGAACCCAGGAAAGCATTTATATTCGTGGGGTGACCAAGAAGAGAGCCAATTTTATTTTAATTTTTTTTTTCAAAATTGGATAGAACTGTAATCGAGTCGGGTCTGAATTAAAATTGAATATTTCGGACTCGGATCTAAACTCCGCTTAGATATACTTGTATTGGATTCAACCCGAATACCCAACGAGTCTTGAACTTATTCTTTTGGATCTGTGTCGGGTTAGGTTGAGGTATTTGTAGGATATATACAGCCTAAAAAAATAAGGCAAAGCAATGAAGAAAATTTATTTCTAAACAAACATTAATTGCACACCATAAACTTCAATTAAAAATCAAAAATTATTTTAGATAATTATTATAATGCCGACAAATTACAGTCTCTAAAGGATCCAAACAAATATTAAAAATTCAAATATATTATCAAAATAATTACTTATTCAAATGAGTTCGGATCGAACCCGGGACGAAACTCAATATTTCGTATTCTACCCATTTTTTTGATTAGTTTAAGCGTGTCCGAACCAGACTCGGATAAACAAAATTAAAACTATGTCCATACATGAAAATATTAAGTGGATTAATGTCAGGTCTAGATAAAAAAAGATGAAGGAATTTCTTTTGTTTTGAAGGAGGATACTAGAGGAGTTTGCTTCCTTTTGTAACGGGCTGCTTAATTTTTTGTAAGCCAACACGCCATGTGGTACTAGCGATCGTTCAAGATTGAAATTATGAACGGTTTGGTTGTTCAGTATAAACACTAAGGGTACGAAAATGTGCAGAATGTAAAGTAGAGAACAAAGAAGAAAAATGTTGGAAGCGAAGAAAAACTTGTATTGCACTTATGAACACCTCCACAAGATTGGTTACAAATGAGGGGATTGGCCAATTTATGAGCAAGCTAAGAAAGCTATACATGTTTTCAGATAATTGTACAGTAAGTCCTCTTCCCACAACTTTCTAAACAAGGCAACTTGATACGAGTATGGGATCAATGGCGTCAAATTCTAAAGATGATTCGAGATAAAAAAGCGGTTGATCCTTTGAAACTCAACAAATCTGGATCCCTTCCTTGATTTGGAGTAGTTTTCCATAACTTGTCATTATTTTGACTTATGACTATTATGTGTCATTTGTTTGAAATATTGAAGCCATGTGTATTTCGCTATTTCCAGCAAATAGCAGGTGGTTAATTAGTTAGTGTTGAGTCATTAGTTTTATAAAATAAAGGTTAAGATCATGTTGACCATAGTTAAACAGAGTTGACAACATGTAATTGGTACAAATTATCAATAGCTTAACCTCTTTTCAGCTTAAATCAATCAAAGCAAAAGCAAAAGAAAGGATTAAACTCACGTCATTGTGACAATTTTCTCAGCGTCACTTCATTAGTTACTGTCCACCTTCTTTCCGCCTCCACCTTGCTGCAAAACATCAATTTAATATTTTAATTCAATATAGTTATAAAAATATTTTATACAATTGAAAGGAATACTTGTTGCACATAGAGGACGAAATCCGCATACTTTTAAAAGCAACACTAACAATAAAATAGTAGAATCATATGTCACCGCATCATTTACTACTCTAATCGCATCAAATTCGCGATCAACACCAACACAACAAATCATAAACTACAAGGAAACCAAAAAAATAAAAGAACAACCTAAAATCAATGTAAGTTATAAATCAAATTCCAAATCAACCATTTATAAATATATTTATTTTTCGCATACAAATTAGTTTAAAAGCCACAATGCCCTGAAGAACACAAGACCACCAGGGATGATTGCAAATGTTCCATTTTTTTAGAATTGATTAGCCGCACGACATTAAGCAACGGCTCCGACAAATCCTTCGGTCTATGGTAGGACAAATACCCCTAAATTAAAATAACAAAAAATCAGCCAAAAAAATCCAAAACAAATCTTTAAAAAATGAAAATAAGTGATATACCAAAAAAGGGGCCAAGAACACTGGTATACGCCACTATTCGTTAGGTCGAGGTATTGGTAGGATATATACAGCCTAAAAAAATAAGGCAAAGCAATGAAGAAAATTTATTTCTAAACAAACATTATTGCACACCATAAACTTCAATTAAAAATCAAAAATTATTTTAGATAATTATTATAATGCCTACAAATTACAGTCTCTAAAGGATCCAAACAAATATTAAAAACTCAAATATATTATCAAAATAATTACTTATTCAAATGAGTTCGGATCGAACCCGGGACGAAACTCAATATTTCGTATTCTACCCATTTTTTTGATTAGTTTAAGCGTGTCCGAACCAGGCTCGGATAAACAAAATTAAAACTATATCCATACATGAAAATATTAAGTGGATTAAGGTTAGGTTTAGATAAAAAAAGATGAAGGAATTTCTTTTGTTTTGGAGGAGGATACTAGAGGAGTTTGCTTCCCTTTGTAACGGGCTGCTTAATTTTTTGTAAGCCAACACGCCATGTGGTACTAGCGATCGTTCAAGATTTAAATTATGAACGGTTTGGTTGTTCAGTATAAACACTAAGTGTACGAAAATGTGCGGAATCTAAAGCAGAGAACAAAGAAGAAAAATGTTGGAAGTGAAGAAAAACTTGTATTGCACTTGTGAACACCTCCACAAGATTGGTTACAAATGAGGGGGATTGGCCAATTCATGAGCAAGCTAAGAAAGCTATACATGTTTTCAGATAATTCTACAGTAAGTCCTCTTTCTACAACTTTCTATACAAGGCAACTTGATACGAGCATGTGATCAATGGCGTCAAATTCTAAAGATGATTCGAGATAAAAAAGCGGTTGATCCTTTGAAACTCAACAAATCTGGATCCCTTCCTTGATTTGGAGTAGTTTTCCATAACTTGTCAATATTTTGACTTATGACTATTATGTGTCATTTGTTTGAAATATTGAAGCAATGTGTATTTCGCTATTTCCAGCAAATAGCAGGTGGTTAATTAGTTAGTGTTGAGTCATTAGTTTTATAAAATAAAGGTTAAGATCATGTTGACCATAGTTAAGCAGAGTTGACAACATGTAATTGGTATAAAGTATCAATAGCTTAACCTCTTTTCAGCTTAAATCAATCAAAGCAAAAGCAAAAGAAAGGATTAAACTAACGTCATTGTGACAATTTTCTCAGCGTCATTTCATTAGTTACTGTCCACCTTCTTTCCGCCTCCACTTTGTTGCAAAACATCAATTTAATATTTTAATTCAATACTTAGAAAAATATTGCATACAATTGAAAGCAATACTTGTTGCACATAGAGGACGAAATCCGCATACTTTTAAAAGCAACACTAACAATAAAATAGTAGAATCATATGTCACCGCATCATTTACTACTCTAATCGCATCAAATCCGCGATCAATACCAACACAACAAATCATAAACTACAAGGGAACCAAAAAAATAAAAAAACAACCTAAAATCAAAGTAAGTTATAAATCAAATTCCAAATCAACCATTTATAAATATATTTATTTTTCGCATACAAATTAGTTTAAAAACCACAATGCCCTGAAGAACACAGGACCACTAGGGATGATTGCAAATGTTTCATTTTTTTAGAATTGATTAGCCGCACGACATTAAGCAACGCCTCCGACAAATCCTTCGGTCTAAGGTAGGACAAAAACCCCTGAATTAAAATAACAAAAAATCAGCCAAAAAAATCCAAAACAAATCTTTAAAAAACAAAAAATAAGTGATATACCGAAAAAGGGACCAAGAACACTGGTATACGCCACTATTTGTTCACCATTGGACATCTCTTTCCACTTCAACCCATAAAAATACCAAATAACATACTAGTGCCACTGATGTGATCACAGCAAGTACATTAGATGGCACAGTAGCAGATTCCATCCTTATCCTGACAAAACATCATAGAGTCCAAAGTTTAAATGGGACGGAAGAAGGAGGGAGAGATAAAATCGTGGTGGGAAGGACATTGTTGGTGGAGTAGATTTTAAAGGAAAGGGAAAGGGAAATGGTGGTGGCGGGGGGAATGGAATGGTGTAGTGGGAGGAAATGGGTAGGGCGTAGGGAGCAATGCAGCTGAGGAAGGTGGAGATGAGGTTGCGGGTTGGAAGTGGGGGTGGAGTGGAGAGAGAAGGTGGGCATCTTTTCTGGTTAGGAAAAGAACCCAGGAAACCATTTATATTCGAGGGGTGACCAAGAAGAGAGCCAATTTTATTTTAATTTTTTTTATCAAAATTAGATAGAACTGTAATCGAGTCGGGTCTGAATTAAAATTGAATATTTTGGACTCGGATCTAAACTCCGCTTAGATATACTTGTATTGGATTCAACCCGAATACCCAACGAGTCTTGAACTTATTCTTCTGGATCTGTGTCGGGTTAGGTCGAGGTATTAGTAGGATATATGCAGCCTAAAAAAATAAGGTAAAGCAATGAAGAAAATTTATTTCTAAACAAACATTAATTGCACACCATAAACTTCAATTAAAATTAAAAATTATTTTAGATAATTATTATAATGCCTACAAATTACAGTCTCTAAAGGATCCAAACAAATATTATAAACTCAAATATATTATCAAAATAATTACTTATTCAAATGAGTTCGGATCGAACCCGGGACGAAACTCAATATTTCGTATTCTACCCTTTTTTTTTTTATTTTAAGCGTGTCTGAACCAGTCTCGGATAAACAAATTTAAAACTATATCCATACATGAAAATATTAAGTGGATTAAGGTTAGGTTTAGATAAAAAAAGATGAAGGAATTTCTTTTGTTTTGGAGGAGGATACTAGAGGAGTTTGCTTCCCTTTGTAACGGGCTGCTTAATTTTTTATAAGCCAACACGCCATGTGGTACTAGCGATCGTTCAAGATTTAAATTATGAACGGTTTGGTTGTTCAGTATAAACACTAAGTGTACGAAAATGTGCGGAATCTAAAGCAGAGAACAAAGAAGAAAAATGTTGGAAGTGAAGAAAAACTTGTATTGCACTTGTGAACACCTCCACAAGATTGGTTACAAATGAGGGGGATTGGCCAATTCATGAGCAAGCTAAGAAAGCTATACATGTTTTCAGATAATTCTACAGTAAGTCCTCTTTCTACAACTTTCTATACAAGGCAACTTGATACGAGCATGTGATCAATGGCGTCAAATTCTAAAGATGATTCGAGATAAAAAAGCGGTTGATCCTTTGAAACTCAACAAATCTGGATCCCTTCCTTGATTTGGAGTAGTTTTCCATAACTTGTCAATATTTTGACTTATGACTATTATGTGTCATTTGTTTGAAATATTGAAGCAATGTGTATTTCGCTATTTCCAGCAAATAGCAGGTGGTTAATTAGTTAGTGTTGAGTCATTAGTTTTATAAAATAAAGGTTAAGATCATGTTGACCATAGTTAAGCAGAGTTGACAACATGTAATTGGTATAAAGTATCAATAGCTTAACCTCTTTTCAGCTTAAATCAATCAAAGCAAAAGCAAAAGAAAGGATTAAACTAACGTCATTGTGACAATTTTCTCAGCGTCATTTCATTAGTTACTGTCCACCTTCTTTCCGCCTCCACTTTGTTGCAAAACATCAATTTAATATTTTAATTCAATACTTAGAAAAATATTGCATACAATTGAAAGCAATACTTGTTGCACATAGAGGACGAAATTCGCATACTTTTAAAAGCAAAACTAACAATAAAATAGTAGAATCATATGTCACCGCATCATTTACTACTCTAATCGCATCAAATCCGCGATCAACACCAACACAACAAATCATAAACTACAAGGAAACCAAAAAAATAAAAGAACAACCTAAAATCAAGGTAAGTTATAAATCAAATTCCAAATCAACCATTTATAAATATATTTATTTTTCGCATACAAATTAGTTTAAAAGCCACAATGCCCTGAAGAACACAAGACCACCAGGGATGATTGCAAATGTTCTATTTTTTTAGAATTGATTAGCCGCACGACATTAAGCAACGCCTCCGACAAATCCTTCGGTCTATGGTAGGACAAATACCCCTGAATTAAAATAACAAAAAATCAGCCAAAAAAATCCAAAACAAATCTTTAAAAAACAAAAAATAAGTGATATACCGAAAAAGGGGTCAAGAACACTGGTATACGCCACTATTCGTTCACCATTGGACATCTCTTTCCACTTCAACCCATAAAAATACCAAATAACATACTAGTGCCACTGATGTGATCACAGCAAGTACATTTGGTGGCACAGTAGCAGATTCCATCCTTATCCTGACAAAACATCGTAGAGTCCAAAGTTTAAATGGGACGGAAGAAGAAGGGAGAGATAAAGTTCGTGGTGGGAAGGACATTGTTGGTGGAGTGAATTTTAAAGGAAAGGGAAAGGGAAAGGGTGGTGGCGGGGGGAATGGAATGGAGTAGTGGGAGGAAAGGGGTAGGGCGGAGGGAGCAATGCAGCGGAGGAAGGTGGAGATGAGGTTGCGGGTTGGAAGTGGGGGTGGAGTGGAGAGAGAAGGAAGGCATCTTTTCTGGTTGGGGGAAGAACCCAGGAAAGCATTTATATTCGTGGGGTGACCAAGAAGAGAGCCAATTTTATTTTAATTTTTTTTTTCAAAATTAGATAGAACTGTAATCGAGTCGGGTCTGAATTAAAATTGAATATTTCGGACTCGGATCTAAACTCCGCTTAGATATACTTGTATTGGATTCAACCCGAATACCCAACGAGTCTTGAACTTATTCTTCTGGATCTGTGTCGGGTTAGGTCGAGGTATTGGCAGGATATATACAGCCTAAAAAAATAAGGCAAAGCAATGAAGAAAATTTATTTCTAAACAAACATTAATTGCACACCATAAACTTCAATTAAAAATCAAAAATTATTTTAGATAATTATTATAATGCCTACAAATTACAGTCTCTAAAGGATCCAAACAAATATTAAAAACTCAAATATATTATCAAAATAATTACTTATTCAAATGAGTTCGGATCGAACCCGGGACGAAACTCAATATTTCGTATTCTACCCATTTTTTTGATTAGTTTAAGCGTGTCCGAACCAGGCTCGGATAAAAAAAATTAAAACTATATCCATACATGAAAATATTAAGTGGATTAAGGTTAGGTTTAGATAAAAAAAGATGAAGGAATTTCTTTTGTTTTGGAGGAGGATACTAGAGGAGTTTGCTTCCCTTTGTAACGGGCTGCTTAATTTTTTGTAAGCCAACACGCCATGTGGTACTAGCGATCGTTCAAGATTTAAATTATGAACGGTTTGGTTGTTCAGTATAAACACTAAGTGTACGAAAATGTGCGGAATCTAAAGCAGAGAACAAAGAAGAAAAATGTTGGAAGTGAAGAAAAACTTGTATTGCACTTGTGAACACCTCCACAAGATTGGTTACAAATGAGGGGGATTGGCCAATTCATGAGCAAGCTAAGAAAGCTATACATGTTTTCAGATAATTCTACAGTAAGTCCTCTTTCTACAACTTTCTATACAAGGCAACTTGATACGAGCATGTGATCAATGGCGTCAAATTCTAAAGATGATTCGAGATAAAAAAGCGGTTGATCCTTTGAAACTCAACAAATCTGGATCCCTTCCTTGATTTGGAGTAGTTTTCCATAACTTGTCAATATTTTGACTTATGACTATTATGTGTCATTTGTTTGAAATATTGAAGCAATGTGTATTTCGCTATTTCCAGCAAATAGCAGGTGGTTAATTAGTTAGTGTTGAGTCATTAGTTTTATAAAATAAAGGTTAAGATCATGTTGACCATAGTTAAGCAGAGTTGACAACATGTAATTGGTATAAAGTATCAATAGCTTAACCTCTTTTCAGCTTAAATCAATCAAAGCAAAAGCAAAAGAAAGGATTAAACTAACGTCATTGTGACAATTTTCTCAGCGTCATTTCATTAGTTACTGTCCACCTTCTTTCCGCCTCCACTTTGTTGCAAAACATCAATTTAATATTTTAATTCAATACTTAGAAAAATATTGCATACAATTGAAAGCAATACTTGTTGCACATAGAGGACGAAATTCGCATACTTTTAAAAGCAAAACTAACAATAAAATAGTAGAATCATATGTCACCGCATCATTTACTACTCTAATCGCATCAAATCCGCGATCAACACCAACACAACAAATCATAAACTACAAGGAAACCAAAAAAATAAAAGAACAACCTAAAATCAAGGTAAGTTATAAATCAAATTCCAAATCAACCATTTATAAATATATTTATTTTTCGCATACAAATTAGTTTAAAAGCCACAATGCCCTGAAGAACACAAGACCACCAGGGATGATTGCAAATGTTCTATTTTTTTAGAATTGATTAGCCGCACGACATTAAGCAACGCCTCCGACAAATCCTTCGGTCTATGGTAGGACAAATACCCCTGAATTAAAATAACAAAAAATCAGCCAAAAAAATCCAAAACAAATCTTTAAAAAACAAAAAATAAGTGATATACCGAAAAAGGGGTCAAGAACACTGGTATACGCCACTATTCGTTCACCATTGGACATCTCTTTCCACTTCAACCCATAAAAATACCAAATAACATACTAGTGCCACTGATGTGATCACAGCAAGTACATTTGGTGGCACAGTAGCAGATTCCATCCTTATCCTGACAAAACATCGTAGAGTCCAAAGTTTAAATGGGACGGAAGAAGAAGGGAGAGATAAAGTTCGTGGTGGGAAGGACATTGTTGGTGGAGTGAATTTTAAAGGAAAGGGAAAGGGAAAGGGTGGTGGCGGGGGGAATGGAATGGAGTAGTGGGAGGAAAGGGGTAGGGCGGAGGGAGCAATGCAGCGGAGGAAGGTGGAGATGAGGTTGCGGGTTGGAAGTGGGGGTGGAGTGGAGAGGGAAGGAAGGCATCTTTTCTGGTTGGGGGAAGAACCCAGGAAAGCATTTATATTCGTGGGGTGACCAAGAAGAGAGCCAATTTTATTTTAATTTTTTTTTTCAAAATTAGATAGAACTGTAATCGAGTCGGGTCTGAATTAAAATTGAATATTTCGGACTCGGATCTAAACTCCGCTTAGATATACTTGTATTGGATTCAACCCGAATACCCAACGAGTCTTGAACTTATTCTTCTGGATCTGTGTCGGGTTAGGTCGAGGTATTGGCAGGATATATACAGCCTAAAAAAATAAGGCAAAGCAATGAAGAAAATTTATTTCTAAACAAACATTAATTGCACACCATAAACTTCAATTAAAAATCAAAAATTATTTTAGATAATTATTATAATGCCTACAAATTACAGTCTCTAAAGGATCCAAACAAATATTAAAAACTCAAATATATTATCAAAATAATTACTTATTCAAATGAGTTCGGATCGAACCCGGGACGAAACTCAATATTTCGTATTCTACCCATTTTTTTGATTAGTTTAAGCGTGTCCGAACCAGGCTCGGATAAAAAAAATTAAAACTATATCCATACATGAAAATATTAAGTGGATTAAGGTTAGGTTTAGATAAAAAAAGATGAAGGAATTTCTTTTGTTTTGGAGGAGGATACTAGAGGAGTTTGCTTCCCTTTGTAACGGGCTGCTTAATTTTTTGTAAGCCAACACGCCATGTGGTACTAGCGATCGTTCAAGATTTAAATTATGAACGGTTTGGTTGTTCAGTATAAACACTAAGTGTACGAAAATGTGCGGAATCTAAAGCAGAGAACAAAGAAGAAAAATGTTGGAAGTGAAGAAAAACTTGTATTGCACTTGTGAACACCTCCACAAGATTGGTTACAAATGAGGGGGATTGGCCAATTCATGAGCAAGCTAAGAAAGCTATACATGTTTTCAGATAATTCTACAGTAAGTCCTCTTTCTACAACTTTCTATACAAGGCAACTTGATACGAGCATGTGATCAATGGCGTCAAATTCTAAAGATGATTCGAGATAAAAAAGCGGTTGATCCTTTGAAACTCAACAAATCTGGATCCCTTCCTTGATTTGGAGTAGTTTTCCATAACTTGTCAATATTTTGACTTATGACTATTATGTGTCATTTGTTTGAAATATTGAAGCAATGTGTATTTCGCTATTTCCAGCAAATAGCAGGTGGTTAATTAGTTAGTGTTGAGTCATTAGTTTTATAAAATAAAGGTTAAGATCATGTTGACCATAGTTAAGCAGAGTTGACAACATGTAATTGGTATAAAGTATCAATAGCTTAACCTCTTTTCAGCTTAAATCAATCAAAGCAAAAGCAAAAGAAAGGATTAAACTAACGTCATTGTGACAATTTTCTCAGCGTCATTTCATTAGTTACTGTCCACCTTCTTTCCGCCTCCACTTTGTTGCAAAACATCAATTTAATATTTTAATTCAATACTTAGAAAAATATTGCATACAATTGAAAGCAATACTTGTTGCACATAGAGGACGAAATTCGCATACTTTTAAAAGCAAAACTAACAATAAAATAGTAGAATCATATGTCACCGCATCATTTACTACTCTAATCGCATCAAATCCGCGATCAACACCAACACAACAAATCATAAACTACAAGGAAACCAAAAAAATAAAAGAACAACCTAAAATCAAGGTAAGTTATAAATCAAATTCCAAATCAACCATTTATAAATATATTTATTTTTCGCATACAAATTAGTTTAAAAGCCACAATGCCCTGAAGAACACAAGACCACCAGGGATGATTGCAAATGTTCTATTTTTTTAGAATTGATTAGCCGCACGACATTAAGCAACGCCTCCGACAAATCCTTCGGTCTATGGTAGGACAAATACCCCTGAATTAAAATAACAAAAAATCAGCCAAAAAAATCCAAAACAAATCTTTAAAAAACAAAAAATAAGTGATATACCGAAAAAGGGGTCAAGAACACTGGTATACGCCACTATTCGTTCACCATTGGACATCTCTTTCCACTTCAACCCATAAAAATACCAAATAACATACTAGTGCCACTGATGTGATCACAGCAAGTACATTTGGTGGCACAGTAGCAGATTCCATCCTTATCCTGACAAAACATCGTAGAGTCCAAAGTTTAAATGGGACGGAAGAAGAAGGGAGAGATAAAGTTCGTGGTGGGAAGGACATTGTTGGTGGAGTGAATTTTAAAGGAAAGGGAAAGGGAAAGGGTGGTGGCGGGGGGAATGGAATGGAGTAGTGGGAGGAAAGGGGTAGGGCGGAGGGAGCAATGCAGCGGAGGAAGGTGGAGATGAGGTTGCGGGTTGGAAGTGGGGGTGGAGTGGAGAGGGAAGGAAGGCATCTTTTCTGGTTGGGGGAAGAACCCAGGAAAGCATTTATATTCGTGGGGTGACCAAGAAGAGAGCCAATTTTATTTTAATTTTTTTTTTCAAAATTAGATAGAACTGTAATCGAGTCGGGTCTGAATTAAAATTGAATATTTCGGACTCGGATCTAAACTCCGCTTAGATATACTTGTATTGGATTCAACCCGAATACCCAACGAGTCTTGAACTTATTCTTCTGGATCTGTGTCGGGTTAGGTCGAGGTATTGGCAGGATATATACAGCCTAAAAAAATAAGGCAAAGCAATGAAGAAAATTTATTTCTAAACAAACATTAATTGCACACCATAAACTTCAATTAAAAATCAAAAATTATTTTAGATAATTATTATAATGCCTACAAATTACAGTCTCTAAAGGATCCAAACAAATATTAAAAACTCAAATATATTATCAAAATAATTACTTATTCAAATGAGTTCGGATCGAACCCGGGACGAAACTCAATATTTCGTATTCTACCCATTTTTTTGATTAGTTTAAGCGTGTCCGAACCAGGCTCGGATAAAAAAAATTAAAACTATATCCATACATGAAAATATTAAGTGGATTAAGGTTAGGTTTAGATAAAAAAAGATGAAGGAATTTCTTTTGTTTTGGAGGAGGATACTAGAGGAGTTTGCTTCCCTTTGTAACGGGCTGCTTAATTTTTTGTAAGCCAACACGCCATGTGGTACTAGCGATCGTTCAAGATTTAAATTATGAACGGTTTGGTTGTTCAGTATAAACACTAAGTGTACGAAAATGTGCGGAATCTAAAGCAGAGAACAAAGAAGAAAAATGTTGGAAGTGAAGAAAAACTTGTATTGCACTTGTGAACACCTCCACAAGATTGGTTACAAATGAGGGGGATTGGCCAATTCATGAGCAAGCTAAGAAAGCTATACATGTTTTCAGATAATTCTACAGTAAGTCCTCTTTCTACAACTTTCTATACAAGGCAACTTGATACGAGCATGTGATCAATGGCGTCAAATTCTAAAGATGATTCGAGATAAAAAAGCGGTTGATCCTTTGAAACTCAACAAATCTGGATCCCTTCCTTGATTTGGAGTAGTTTTCCATAACTTGTCAATATTTTGACTTATGACTATTATGTGTCATTTGTTTGAAATATTGAAGCAATGTGTATTTCGCTATTTCCAGCAAATAGCAGGTGGTTAATTAGTTAGTGTTGAGTCATTAGTTTTATAAAATAAAGGTTAAGATCATGTTGACCATAGTTAAGCAGAGTTGACAACATGTAATTGGTATAAAGTATCAATAGCTTAACCTCTTTTCAGCTTAAATCAATCAAAGCAAAAGCAAAAGAAAGGATTAAACTAACGTCATTGTGACAATTTTCTCAGCGTCATTTCATTAGTTACTGTCCACCTTCTTTCCGCCTCCACTTTGTTGCAAAACATCAATTTAATATTTTAATTCAATACTTAGAAAAATATTGCATACAATTGAAAGCAATACTTGTTGCACATAGAGGACGAAATTCGCATACTTTTAAAAGCAAAACTAACAATAAAATAGTAGAATCATATGTCACCGCATCATTTACTACTCTAATCGCATCAAATCCGCGATCAACACCAACACAACAAATCATAAACTACAAGGAAACCAAAAAAATAAAAGAACAACCTAAAATCAAGGTAAGTTATAAATCAAATTCCAAATCAACCATTTATAAATATATTTATTTTTCGCATACAAATTAGTTTAAAAGCCACAATGCCCTGAAGAACACAAGACCACCAGGGATGATTGCAAATGTTCTATTTTTTTAGAATTGATTAGCCGCACGACATTAAGCAACGCCTCCGACAAATCCTTCGGTCTATGGTAGGACAAATACCCCTGAATTAAAATAACAAAAAATCAGCCAAAAAAATCCAAAACAAATCTTTAAAAAACAAAAAATAAGTGATATACCGAAAAAGGGGTCAAGAACACTGGTATACGCCACTATTCGTTCACCATTGGACATCTCTTTCCACTTCAACCCATAAAAATACCAAATAACATACTAGTGCCACTGATGTGATCACAGCAAGTACATTTGGTGGCACAGTAGCAGATTCCATCCTTATCCTGACAAAACATCGTAGAGTCCAAAGTTTAAATGGGACGGAAGAAGAAGGGAGAGATAAAGTTCGTGGTGGGAAGGACATTGTTGGTGGAGTGAATTTTAAAGGAAAGGGAAAGGGAAAGGGTGGTGGCGGGGGGAATGGAATGGAGTAGTGGGAGGAAAGGGGTAGGGCGGAGGGAGCAATGCAGCGGAGGAAGGTGGAGATGAGGTTGCGGGTTGGAAGTGGGGGTGGAGTGGAGAGAGAAGGAAGGCATCTTTTCTGGTTGGGGGAAGAACCCAGGAAAGCATTTATATTCGTGGGGTGACCAAGAAGAGAGCCAATTTTATTTTAATTTTTTTTTTCAAAATTAGATAGAACTGTAATCGAGTCGGGTCTGAATTAAAATTGAATATTTCGGACTCGGATCTAAACTCCGCTTAGATATACTTGTATTGGATTCAACCCGAATACCCAACGAGTCTTGAACTTATTCTTCTGGATCTGTGTCGGGTTAGGTCGAGGTATTGGCAGGATATATACAGCCTAAAAAAATAAGGCAAAGCAATGAAGAAAATTTATTTCTAAACAAACATTAATTGCACACCATAAACTTCAATTAAAAATCAAAAATTATTTTAGATAATTATTATAATGCCTACAAATTACAGTCTCTAAAGGATCCAAACAAATATTAAAAACTCAAATATATTATCAAAATAATTACTTATTCAAATGAGTTCGGATCGAACCCGGGACGAAACTCAATCTTTCGTATTCTACCCATTTTTTTTATTAGTTTAAGCGTGTCCGAACCAGGCTCGGATAAAAAAAATTAAAACTATATCCATACATGAAAATATTAAGTGGATTAAGGTTAGGTTTAGATAAAAAAAGATGAAGGAATTTCTTTTGTTTTGGAGGAGGATACTAGAGGAGTTTGCTTCCCTTTGTAACGGGCTGCTTAATTTTTTGTAAGCCAACACGCCATGTGGTACTAGCGATCGTTCAAGATTTAAATTATGAACGGTTTGGTTGTTCAGTATAAACACTAAGTGTACGAAAATGTGCGGAATCTAAAGCAGAGAACAAAGAAGAAAAATGTTGGAAGTGAAGAAAAACTTGTATTGCACTTGTGAACACCTTCACAAGATTGGTTACAAATGAGGGGGATTGGCCAATTCATGAGCAAGCTAAGAAAGCTATACATGTTTTCAGATAATTCTACAGTAAGTCCTCTTTCTACAACTTTCTATACAAGGCAACTTGATACGAGCATGTGATCAATGGTGTCAAATTCTAAAGATGATTCGAGATAAAAAAAGCGGTTGATCCTTTGAAACTCAACAAATCTGGATCCCTTCCTTGATTTGGAGTAGTTTTCCACAACTTGTCAATATTTTGACTTTGACTATTATGTGTCATTTGTTTGAAATATTGAAACAATGTGTATTTCGCTATTTCCAGCAAATAGCAGGTGGTTAATTAGTTAGTGTTGAGTCATTAGTTTTATAAAATAAAGGTTAAGATCATGTTGACCATAGTTAAGCAGAGTTGACAACATGTAATTGGTATAAAGTATCAATAGATTAACCTCTTTTCAGCTTAAATCAATCAAAGCAAAAGCAAAAGAAAGGATTAAACTAACGTCATTGTGACAATTTTCTCAGCGTCATTTCATTAGTTACTGTCCACCTTCTTTCCGCCTCCACTTTGTTGCAAAACATCAATTTAATATTTTAATTCAATACTTAGAAAAATATTGCATACAATTGAAAGCAATACTTGTTGCACATAGAGGACGAAATTCGCATACTTTTAAAAGCAAAACTAACAATAAAATAGTAGAATCATATGTCACCGCATCATTTACTACTCTAATCGCATCAAATCCGCGATCAACACCAACACAACAAATCATAAACTACAAGGAAACCAAAAAAATAAAAGAACAACCTAAAATCAAGGTAAGTTATAAATCAAATTCCAAATCAACCATTTATAAATATATTTATTTTTCGCATACAAATTAGTTTAAAAGCCACAATGCCCTGAAGAACACAAGACCACCAGGGATGATTGCAAATGTTCTATTTTTTTAGAATTGATTAGCCGCACGACATTAAGCAACGCCTCCGACAAATCCTTCGGTCTATGGTAGGACAAATACCCCTGAATTAAAATAACAAAAAATCAGCCAAAAAAATCCAAAACAAATCTTTAAAAAACAAAAAATAAGTGATATACCGAAAAAGGGGTCAAGAACACTGGTATACGCCACTATTCGTTCACCATTGGACATCTCTTTCCACTTCAACCCATAAAAATACCAAATAACATACTAGTGCCACTGATGTGATCACAGCAAGTACATTTGGTGGCACAGTAGCAGATTCCATCCTTATCCTGACAAAACATCGTAGAGTCCAAAGTTTAAATGGGACGGAAGAAGAAGGGAGAGATAAAGTTCGTGGTGGGAAGGACATTGTTGGTGGAGTGAATTTTAAAGGAAAGGGAAAGGGAAAGGGTGGTGGCGGGGGGAATGGAATGGAGTAGTGGGAGGAAAGGGGTAGGGCGGAGGGAGCAATGCAGCGGAGGAAGGTGGAGATGAGGTTGCGGGTTGGAAGTGGGGGTGGAGTGGAGAGAGAAGGAAGGCATCTTTTCTGGTTGGGGGAAGAACCCAGGAAAGCATTTATATTCGTGGGGTGACCAAGAAGAGAGCCAATTTTATTTTAATTTTTTTTTCAAAATTAGATAGAACTGTAATCGAGTCGGGTCTGAATTAAAATTGAATATTTCGGACTCGGATCTAAACTCCGCTTAGATATACTTGTATTGGATTCAACCCGAATACCCAACGAGTCTTGAACTTATTCTTCTGGATCTGTGTCGGGTTAGGTCGAGGTATTGGCAGGATATATACAGCCTAAAAAAATAAGGCAAAGCAATGAAGAAAATTTATTTCTAAACAAACATTAATTGCACACCATAAACTTCAATTAAAAATCAAAAATTATTTTAGATAATTATTATAATGCCTACAAATTACAGTCTCTAAAGGATCCAAACAAATATTAAAAACTCAAATATATTATCAAAATAATTACTTATTCAAATGAGTTCGGATCGAACCCGGGACGAAACTCAATATTTCGTATTCTACCCATTTTTTTGATTAGTTTAAGCGTGTCCGAACCAGGCTCGGATAAAAAAAATTAAAACTATATCCATACATGAAAATATTAAGTGGATTAAGGTTAGGTTTAGATAAAAAAAGATGAAGGAATTTCTTTTGTTTTGGAGGAGGATACTAGAGGAGTTTGCTTCCCTTTGTAACGGGCTGCTTAATTTTTTGTAAGCCAACACGCCATGTGGTACTAGCGATCGTTCAAGATTTAAATTATGAACGGTTTGGTTGTTCAGTATAAACACTAAGTGTACGAAAATGTGCGGAATCTAAAGCAGAGAACAAAGAAGAAAAATGTTGGAAGTGAAGAAAAACTTGTATTGCACTTGTGAACACCTCCACAAGATTGGTTACAAATGAGGGGGATTGGCCAATTCATGAGCAAGCTAAGAAAGCTATACATGTTTTCAGATAATTCTACAGTAAGTCCTCTTTCTACAACTTTCTATACAAGGCAACTTGATACGAGCATGTGATCAATGGCGTCAAATTCTAAAGATGATTCGAGATAAAAAAGCGGTTGATCCTTTGAAACTCAACAAATCTGGATCCCTTCCTTGATTTGGAGTAGTTTTCCATAACTTGTCAATATTTTGACTTATGACTATTATGTGTCATTTGTTTGAAATATTGAAGCAATGTGTATTTCGCTATTTCCAGCAAATAGCAGGTGGTTAATTAGTTAGTGTTGAGTCATTAGTTTTATAAAATAAAGGTTAAGATCATGTTGACCATAGTTAAGCAGAGTTGACAACATGTAATTGGTATAAAGTATCAATAGCTTAACCTCTTTTCAGCTTAAATCAATCAAAGCAAAAGCAAAAGAAAGGATTAAACTAACGTCATTGTGACAATTTTCTCAGCGTCATTTCATTAGTTACTGTCCACCTTCTTTCCGCCTCCACTTTGTTGCAAAACATCAATTTAATATTTTAATTCAATACTTAGAAAAATATTGCATACAATTGAAAGCAATACTTGTTGCACATAGAGGACGAAATTCGCATACTTTTAAAAGCAAAACTAACAATAAAATAGTAGAATCATATGTCACCGCATCATTTACTACTCTAATCGCATCAAATCCGCGATCAACACCAACACAACAAATCATAAACTACAAGGAAACCAAAAAAATAAAAGAACAACCTAAAATCAAGGTAAGTTATAAATCAAATTCCAAATCAACCATTTATAAATATATTTATTTTTCGCATACAAATTAGTTTAAAAGCCACAATGCCCTGAAGAACACAAGACCACCAGGGATGATTGCAAATGTTCTATTTTTTTAGAATTGATTAGCCGCACGACATTAAGCAACGCCTCCGACAAATCCTTCGGTCTATGGTAGGACAAATACCCCTGAATTAAAATAACAAAAAATCAGCCAAAAAAATCCAAAACAAATCTTTAAAAAACAAAAAATAAGTGATATACCGAAAAAGGGGTCAAGAACACTGGTATACGCCACTATTCGTTCACCATTGGACATCTCTTTCCACTTCAACCCATAAAAATACCAAATAACATACTAGTGCCACTGATGTGATCACAGCAAGTACATTTGGTGGCACAGTAGCAGATTCCATCCTTATCCTGACAAAACATCGTAGAGTCCAAAGTTTAAATGGGACGGAAGAAGAAGGGAGAGATAAAGTTCGTGGTGGGAAGGACATTGTTGGTGGAGTGAATTTTAAAGGAAAGGGAAAGGGAAAGGGTGGTGGCGGGGGGAATGGAATGGAGTAGTGGGAGGAAAGGGGTAGGGCGGAGGGAGCAATGCAGCGGAGGAAGGTGGAGATGAGGTTGCGGGTTGGAAGTGGGGGTGGAGTGGAGAGGGAAGGAAGGCATCTTTTCTGGTTGGGGGAAGAACCCAGGAAAGCATTTATATTCGTGGGGTGACCAAGAAGAGAGCCAATTTTATTTTAATTTTTTTTTTCAAAATTAGATAGAACTGTAATCGAGTCGGGTCTGAATTAAAATTGAATATTTCGGACTCGGATCTAAACTCCGCTTAGATATACTTGTATTGGATTCAACCCGAATACCCAACGAGTCTTGAACTTATTCTTCTGGATCTGTGTCGGGTTAGGTCGAGGTATTGGCAGGATATATACAGCCTAAAAAAATAAGGCAAAGCAATGAAGAAAATTTATTTCTAAACAAACATTAATTGCACACCATAAACTTCAATTAAAAATCAAAAATTATTTTAGATAATTATTATAATGCCTACAAATTACAGTCTCTAAAGGATCCAAACAAATATTAAAAACTCAAATATATTATCAAAATAATTACTTATTCAAATGAGTTCGGATCGAACCCGGGACGAAACTCAATATTTCGTATTCTACCCATTTTTTTGATTAGTTTAAGCGTGTCCGAACCAGGCTCGGATAAAAAAAATTAAAACTATATCCATACATGAAAATATTAAGTGGATTAAGGTTAGGTTTAGATAAAAAAAAGATGAAGGAATTTCTTTTGTTTTGGAGGAGGATACTAGAGGAGTTTGCTTCCCTTTGTAACGGGCTGCTTAATTTTTTGTAAGCCAACACGCCATGTGGTACTAGCGATCGTTCAAGATTTAAATTATGAACGGTTTGGTTGTTCAGTATAAACACTAAGTGTACGAAAATGTGCGGAATCTAAAGCAGAGAACAAAGAAGGAAAATGTTGGAAGCGAAGAAAAACTTGTATTGCACTTGTGAACACCTTCACAAGATTGGTTACAAATGAGGGGGATTGGCCAATTTATGGCTAGCTAAGAAAGCTTTACAAATTTTTTGAGAATTCTACAGTAAGTCCTCTTTCTACAACTTTCTATACAAAGCAACTTGATACAAGCATGTGATTAATGGCATCAAATTCTAAAGATGATTCAGATAAAAAGGCGGTTAATGCTTTGAAACTCAACAAATCTGGATCCCTTCCTTGGTTTGGAGTAGTTTTCTATTGTTTGTCATTATTTTAACTTATAACTATTATGTGTCATTTGCTTGAAACATTTCAGCCCATGCTGCATTTCACTATTTCCAGCAAATAATAGGTGGTTAATTGTTAAGGCTAGCATTAGTTTCATACAATAAAGGGTAAGGTTATGTTGATCATAATTAAGTCAATTTGGGTTAGTTAGTTTCCTATGTTAGTCTAATTAGAGTTTTAGGAAAATATTTAATTGTTTCTAAGTTGATTTAGATCTTTGAGTTTTGTAAAGACTATAAATAAGTCTCAAGTGCCAACGTTTTTTATAGTCAAATAAGATGATGAATAAAATTTCAGAGTTTTCTCTTTCTTGTTCCTTGGGAATATTCCTTAATACAAAGCGAGTCATGTCTCGTTTGTTCAAATTTTAACTTATCAATTCAAGACCACGTTGAATTGTGGCGCCAATCTACCAACACATCTTGGTTAGCTATTTTGTTGAGTTGTGGGTTGCGATTAGATTCAAGGTTCATAATTTCGTGGGTTAGAGGGGTCGAGGTTGTTTCATCTTTGTATCGATAACCTGTTTGAGATAGATCCTTCCGCTACCTGTGCAATTTGTTTCTTCGAGAACGAGAGTTTGGAGAATCTAGTTCGTAGTAATTGGTCTGTTTTTTAGTTCATTCGACACTAATTTCATTGTTTCATTTGTAGATTCCAAAGCGGTCCATTCTTGTTTAGTTTCATCCATGCAAGATATGCCACATAAACATCAACTAGTGATAGATTGTACTAACTTGCATAACCAGATTTGGAGTTTTTTAAGTCTACTTGAGCATCGCTATGAAGATCCCTATTTAGTTGATGCAAATGGTAAGTTTTTAAGTGATTTCACACCTATAAATACTTACTATTTAGTTTCTTTGGTAGGTGCTGAATTTAAAATTCATGACAAAGAATTCATGAGAGTGGTTATAGAGATTGTTCGTGACCATCTTAAAGTAAAGTGGCGCTACAATCAATTTCAGATATATTGGTACATCCCTTGGTTGAAGACTTTGCTCGTGAGTTCCTTACACTTATATAAGCGCCATGCGATGTGGTATGCTCGCATGAAGATGTTGCCTGAATTGCTACATTTTCTTCAATCTATCGATTTCAAGGCAAATCATTTTAAAGAGAAGGGGAATGATACGAATATGTGATCAATAGCGTCAAATTCTAAAGATGATTCAAGATAAAAGAGCGGTTGATCTATTAAAACTCAACAAATCTGGATCCCTTCCTTGGTTTGGAGTAGTTTTCTATTATTTGTCATTATTTTAACTTATAACTATTATGTGTCATTTGCTTAAAACATTCCAACCATGTGCATTTCGCTATTTCCAACAAATAATAGGTGGTTAATTAGTAAATGCTGAGCCATTAGTTTCATACAATAAAGGGTAAGGTCATGTTGATCATAATTAAGTCAATTTGAGTTAGTTAGTTTCCTATGTTAGTCTAATAAGAGTTTTAGGAAAATATTTAATTGTTTCTAAGTTGATTTAGATCTTTGAGTTTTGTAAAGACTATAAATAAGTCTCAAGTGCCAAAGTTTTTTATAGTCAAATCAGATGATGAATAAAATTTGAGAGTTTTCTCTTTCTTGTTCCTCGGGAATGTTCCTTGATACAAAGCGAGTCATGTCTCGTTTGTTCAAGTTTTGACTTATCAATTTAAGACCACGTTGAATTGTAACGCCAGTCTACCAACACATCTTGGTTAGCTATTTTGTTGAGTTGTGGTTCGCGATTAGATTCAAGATTCGTAATTTCGTGGGTTAGAGGGGTCGAGGTTGTTTCATCTTTGTATCCATAATTTGTTCGAGATAGATCCTTCTGTTGCCTATGCAATTCGTTTCTTCGAGATGAGAGTTTGGAGAATCAAGTTCGCAGTAGTTGGTTTGTTTTTTAGTTCGTTCGACACTAATTTCATTGTTTCATTTGTAGATTCCAAAGCGGTCCATTCTTGTTTAGTTTCGTCCATGCAAGATATGCCACATAAATATCAACTAGTGATGGATTGTACTACCTTACATAACCAGATTTGGAGTTTTTTAAATCTACTTGAGCATCGCTTTGAAGATCCCTATTTAGTAGATGCAAATGGTAAGTTTTCAAGTGATTTCGCACCTACAAGTATTTACTATTTAATTTTTCTTTGGTAGGTGCCAAATTTAAAATCTGTGACAAAGAATTCATGCGAGTGGTTATAGAGATTGTTCGTGACCATCTTAGAGTAAAGTGGCGCTACAATCAGTTTTAGATACATTGATAGATCCCTTGGTTGAGGACTTTGCTTGCGAGTTCCTTACACTTACATAAGCACCATGCGATGTCATATGCTCGCATGAAAATGTTGTCTAAATTATTGCATTTTCTCCAATCTATCGATTTGAGCGCAAATCGCTTTAAAGAGGAGAGGAATGATACGAACATGTGATCAATGGCGTTAAATTCTAAAGATGATTCAAGGTAAAAGAGCGTTTGATCCATTGAAACTCAACAAATCCAGATCCCTTCCTTGGTTTGGAGTAGTTTTCTATAGCTTGTCATTATTTTGACTTATAACTATTATGTGTCATTTGCTTGAAATATTCCAGCCATGTGTGTTTTGCTATTTCCAACAAATAGCAGGTGGTTAATTAGTTAATGTTGAGTCATTAGTTTTATACAATAAAGGCTAAGGTCATGTTGACCATAGTTAAGCGAATTTGAGTTAGTTAGTTTCATATTCTAGTCTAATTAGAGTTTTAGGAAAATAGTTAATTGTTTCCAAATTGATTTAGATCTTTGAGTTTTGTAAAAGACTATAAATAAGTCTCAAGTGTCAACATTTTTTATAGTCAAATCAAATGATGAATAAAATTTGAGAGTTTTCTCTTTCTTGTTCCTTGGGAATGGTCCTTGATACAAAGTGAGTTATGTCTCGTTTGTTTAAGTTTTGACTTATCAATTCAAGACCACGTTGAATTATGGCGCCAGTCTGCCTACACATTTTGATTAGCTATCTTGTTGAGTTGTGGGTCGCGATTAGATTCAAGGTTCGTAATTTCGTGGGTTAGAAGGGTCGAGATTGTTCATCTTTGTATCCATAACCTGTTCGAGATAAATCTTTCCGCTGCCTGTGCAATTTGTTTCTTCGAGAACGAGAGTTTGGAGAATCGAGTTCGAATCACAACTCTTATATACAAACTTCTATGGCATTCCACAAAAATCTTGAACAATCTATAACATTTTGGAAGTCTCTAGAGTTTGCTATATACTTCTAGTAATATTTGGTGTAACCTCTATGTTTTAGGCAAGTCTCCAAGGTTTGACACTTATTTGGGGAATGAGGTGTGGATTTATTAACGGTCCTGATTTTTCTTCCAAAACATAATGTACAGTAGTGCCTGACTAGCCGGCACAACACTGATGAAAAAGGGTGATCTGTGTCACCTTGATATATGTGCTTTTGAATTGAAATAGTTAAGGAGAAAATTTGATTGCTTCTGCTCAACACTGATGGTGCTTCACTTAGAAACTCGAGACCAGCAGGAGTTGAAAGAATCATATGCAATCATGTGGGGTGTCGCGCCCCATTTTTCGCGGTGAAAAATAAAGTGTAAGATGTTTATAAAAGATTTGATTTTATAAATGAAAAATGAAAAAGGGCCTAAAATGGGACTTTAAAAATGCGACAATTTGGGTCTAAAAGGATTTTTAAGAAAAATTAGGAGTCACCACTTGGTATCGAGTTTGAGTGTACCAAGTCACCCAAAAAGTGTTTTTAAATAAAATAAAATAAAACCCTTTTCGACAACTCCAGATCTTTGAAAATAGAGAAAATGAGTTCGGGAGTCACGGTTGAAAAAAGGGAAAGCAAAGGTTCAATTATCTCAAACCTAAGGCACCCTTTCAACCTAATCTAAGCTAGTTGCGTGGTTTAGCCAAAATTTTTTTAATCTAACCCTTAAATTTATTACATTTGGATGTTTTCTACATGGATACAAATAAAAATATCGAGAGGGACAAAATGTCTATTCAAGGGTTTAATGATACCAATCACATTAATTGCCAAGGCAAAATAAATTCCTTGAAGGGTCACGAATATTGGAATGATGAAATTACAGAAAATAAAAAAAATTAAATTATATACATAAATATAAGTGATCAGAAAAAGGAATGCAACATAATGGATACGGGAGGCAAAAACTCGTGACATAATAATTTTTATACAGGGATTAATGGGGTATTTAAACTAAAAAGTTATAATCACAAATTTCCCATGTTCAAAAAATAATTTTCCTAATCTGGACAAGCAAATGAACTAGTTAAAATGAGATGCAATTCTAAATGACATGATTAACACATATAGAGGGTAGGGGTAGAGGATAATATAATAGGAAATAGCATGCAAATGAGAAAAGATCCTAAAAAATATGCATGAAAATGTAATGAATATCACACAAAATGAATCTAGCGCACGAATAACCTAACAGTCTAGTATTGGACTAGCCCATTTCTAAAAATCCTTACTAGCGTTGGACTAGCAAGTAAACGGAGGAGAAGCCACAACAAGCGTTGGACTAGTGTGGTGACGTCATGCATTTTTAATACATAATAAGACAACTAGGCATAAATTAAAACAAATAAACACACAAGAACACGTAGCACGTAACACATAAGCATAATATCTAGATGCAAAAATCCTAAGGAAAGCGAGTAAGGCACGTAACACATAAGCCACATAAACACACAACCTACCTATTACATCGGGGAGCGCCTAACTACAATCTAAAAGGGGAAATAAAAATAAAACAAATCTAATTATCCTATCTATTACATTTTTTGAGGTATTTAAATGCCTCTCAAATAATTATAAAATTAACTAAACAAACATAAGAAAATTTAAATGAACATTCAAATCAAATAAACAAAGCATATAAAAATATATAAACATATAGGAACACGTAGGAGCACATAGGAGCACGTAATTGACATTGAAATAATAATAATAGGAGTACCTCCCTTTTGAGGTGGTGACTAAATGGAGTCAAATTGCCCTATTTATACTCAAAATGAACAAAGGAATCATGGCACCAATTTAATTGAAAAACAATAATAATAATATATAAAAAGTACTAAATTCACCTTAACATGTCAAAGGTACAGAAATTTAAGAACATCTAAAAAGTACAAGTTAAATATACTCAAAAGTAACATAATTAGCTATTAAAGAAAAGAAACAATCATAATAAAAGTAGTCAAAATTCACTAGGGACTGAATTGCAAAAATTGAAAGACTTTTGAGGTCAAAAATATAATTTTCCAAAGTTTAGGGGGCCAAAATTAAATGAAAGATAAAGTTCAGGGACCAAAGTACAATTAATTTAAGGACCTAAGTGAAATAAATTTAAAATGTTCTGGGCCGAAGTGAAACTACTCCAAAGATCAAGGGTAAAAGTGCAAATTTCGGCTTCTGATTTGGGCAAGAAAAAGGCCATCGGGCCATCATTTTATTTCTTTGGGCTGAACGCTATCTAAGCCCAGCCGAAAGTCCAAGAGAAACGAGCAGGCCAGCCCATCTTTTTATCACTCAATCCCAATCAAAAAATTACATGGGCTCCAACCTCTTAGCCCAACCGAATTAAAGAAAAAACCCATCAGAAAAATAAACCTCAACCCAATTCCTTTCTTCTTTCTTTTCTTTTCTTTCTCTTCTTCTTCTTTGTGCTTCTACCCATCCGTCTCTGCCGAGGAGCTGAAGCTCCCTTCTCGCTGGCGGCTATGGCGGTCGCCGGCGATCTCTCCGGTCGTCAAAATTTCTCAAAATACCCTCCCTCACTCGATTTTTCGCGTAGATTCCGTTTCCGGGCTTAGTTTTAACAAAAATTGACCATAAAGTGGCCAAAATGCCAAAATACAGTCCAATTTTTTTATATTTTTTAAACACTCAAATCTTCACCAAAAATCATAAAATTAATATTACCAATACTCCTTATAATCTCTACATTTACAAACTATAATTCTTAGCCTACAGAAAACAACAACAAAAGACTACATTAAGGCAAAACAATCCCTAAAATTCATTTTTTCATTTTGGCATTTTTTCAAACAATTAACATGCATTCACAAGAAACATTTCCTTTTCCTAAATCTGGTTTATGACCTTTCCAAAATTTCACCGATACAATGACAACAAAACCAGCAAAATAAAACAACACACGAGCAATCACACATACATTTAATCTAGTTAAATAAAAAAAGAAACGCTGGAAAAAAGGACAAGAAATACCTCAATGAAGACCTTGGTCCCTTGGCCAAAGTTTTTGATGAGATTGCCAAGCTCCAATAGCCCAATCAATCGCTGCCTCCCTTTTGTTGTCTGCAAGGGTCTTGTGGAAATATTGGGAGAGAGGAGGTTCGAGAGATGTATTGAGAGGGGAAAAAAAATTGGAGTCTTTACCAAATGACAAGAAAGGTGAAGAAAATTGAGTGTAGAAATGGGTTAAGTGTATTTGGTGGAAAAAAATGATTAGGATGATTTGATTTCTTGATTTTCTCTTTTTTTGTTTTGTTTTGTTTTGTTTTTTTGTTGTTTTTTTTTAAACAAACTTGCAAAAATAAGAAAAATGCACATTAAAATGTAAGAAAATAAATAAATTACTAAATAGAAAAAATTCAAGAAAACGTTAAAATTTTGACAAAAATTTGGTGTCTACATGGGGGAATGGATTAATGGATTTAGTAGAAATCTGGGGTGGACTTCAAATACAATTGCGAAATTATGGGGGTTAAGAGGTGGGGTTCTGCTGGCAAAATCTCTTAGTATTCGACACCTTTGTATTGAGATGGACGCTTCTATGATTGTTCATATGATCTCTACATACACTAATTATTCTTACACCTACTCTTCTATGATTAATGATTGCAGGAATATCATGAGGAGCTTCCTTACACCTACCATGAAGCATATCTTCAAGGAAGCGAATTGCTGTGCAGATTTTTTGAAATTGGGCGCAGAAAGAGAGGAAGAAAGTTTCAAAGTGTTCAATGACCAGCCTGCAGCCATTGCAAAACTAGTAGAGAATGATTGTTGGGCATTCTATCTATCCCGTTTTGTAAATTCGAGATCTTAAACTCGATCTTTTGCATTGGGTTTTGTAGTGATTCTTTGAAATGTAGTAACCTCTTTCTTACAAAAAAAAAAAAAGGAATCTGATTGCTTCTTGTACTATAACTTTACTCTCTATTAATGAAGCTCTATTTCATCAAAAAAAAAAAATTTCTACCTTCTATTGTTACAAGGATAAAAAATGGGGAAAATGACAATTTTATTACTCCTCCATCCCATATATTTAATTATGTTTGGGGATATGTGTTTTTTATAAATAGTACACTCCATCAAAATATTTTTTCTTTTATTTCACTTTTGCCCTTAATCATGTGTTGGTCAAAGTAAAAAGTAGAAAACAATCCCATCATATTTATCTTTATGTATCATTAATGAAGGGTATAAAGGAAATTTCAGAGTATGACAAATAGTTAGAAATGTCAAATATGACAAATATTTTGGGACAGTTAAAAAAGAAAAATATGACACTTTCAATGAGACGGATGGAGTATTTATTATCTTGACTTTTTGCTTTCTAAAATTTACCTTTTTTTTTTACACTTTTAGTTGATCAATAGGGGACATCCAGCAAGGTAGTATCATCTATCCTTCACCTAGGGCTAGAAGCAATGTTTTCAAACCCGGACCGTCAATCGAACCGGTGAGATGAAAGGGTCGAGGTTCAACCGGTCGGAACGGTTCAATAAATAAATAAATATATATATAGACACACACACCTAGACCTATGCATAGAATAAGATATAAATACTGAACCACAATACTGTAATTGTTTTAGAATTTACTGCAATTGCAACAGGGAAATTTTGGTGTATTGAGAAAAAAAATAAAAAAACCCCATCTCCATCACCACTAGGAATGGCAACCGGGGGGGTGGAGTGCCTCATCCCGTTGCCCAAACATTCCCCCCTCATCGGTGCCTACTTGGGCTAAATAGAATAAATGTATAATTAGTAAAAGTGTAATTGGTAATTCAGTATAAATGTATTAGTATATATGTAATGCACATGCCAAACTCAAGCTGAAATTGGGCTATCCAACCAATTGTACCTGATTGAAAACTTTATAATAGCACAAGAGGTGAATTGATTCAATTAGACATTCATGTGAAAAAGAAACATTTTTTGAGGGGGTGGGGGGTTTAATTAGAATTAACCCTTATGGTGACTATGGGTGACTAGTGTAATAACATGAAGAAGAAGGGCAACTTTTTTGAATGTGACCAACGTAAGATGAAGCAAGATGGGAAAGTAAAAAAGTGGGGTGGGCTATTGATATTTCAGCTTTCCGGAAAGTGCCAAATTCCAATTCCTTGATGAGAGTTGGCGCCAGAGGAAGGGAGAAAAGATGCACGTAAGGATGAAGCAACTGGTGAGCATGGGGTTCCCCAACTCTCTGGCTGCTGAAGCCTGAAGCTCTAAAGGCCGCCGGCGGCGACATCGTCAAGGCCACCGACTGGATTCTCAGCCGCAGCCAAACAACACCCAGTCCTCCTCATCGTCATACTGCTGATACTGCATATTGCTGATACTGCAATATAAACTGCAAGCTTCGGACCTCGGTGCTTCCTTTTTGCTGATTGCTATGGATCAAATTGGAGTTTGGAGAAGGAAATAGAAACGGCAGGCAAGGCAATTTTCGGCAATTGCAGAGAGAGCCAGAGAGGAACCCAGGACGACTGAAGCCGCGAAGCAAAGTGCGAACTGCGGCGAAGAGGAAGACTGAAGTGAAGTGAAGATTAGGGTCCGGTCAAAATTGAAAATTTTGTCAATTTTGACTCAAAAATTGGAAAACCGCGGTTCACGGTCCGATCCGGTTTTGAAGGTTTGAATGGTTTTTTACGAGTTTGACCGGTTTTTTATCCAAGTCAACATAAGCTATGGACCGGACCGGACACATGTCCGGTTCGCGGTCGAACCGGCCGGTCCGGTCCGAGTTTGAAAACATTGGCTAGAAGGGACTCATATTTTATTAGCATGATCAGAGAGGTAAGAGAAATTTTTGAAACGGTAAGAATGGTATATATTCTTATGTGATATCAAGACAAATCTTAAAAAGGCACAAAGAATGGTTGACCACATTCCGGAACATTAATTATATATTCATTGGAAGGCACAAAGAAAATTTACCACAGTCATTTTGCATTCCATATCCGTAGAGGATTCAACTCCATCCATAGCCAAAAGGGCCCTCCCATTATAATTTACCCACTCCTTACGAGTAATTGTCAGCCGTCGTTGATTGCATATAAATCCACCAACCAACCAACCAAAATCATCTATCTTGTTTGGCAAGTGAATTTTTTAGGTGTTTGTCTAAAATTTTACTGTAACTTACTGTATAAGGTTTTTAAAAAATTTTTGAAGTGTGCAAATTTTTGAATATTTTGAAGTGTATAGTTTAAAAACTTTGAGAAGTTTTTTGAAATTACTATAGTTAAAATTTTTAAAAAACTTGTAGCAGACAAACTTGACAAAAAACTCAAGTGCCAAATAGGGCCTTAAATTTGCAGCCTTCAAAATCCACAGCACGTAGCTACGGAGAGAAACCGGCGAAACCGATCACGAAACTGATTTTCCTTCTCTTTCTTCCCCCTAACCTCCTAAATCTAACCGTTCACCAACAACGGGCAACAACGACTTCTGGTCGTATCGTATTTAGGACGAAGCGTTGTTAATACCAGTTAATAGTAGTAGTTATACACCAAAACTTTCAGTCGCGGCTTTTATCGAACACCTCGGCTACAATCTTCTTCGCCAGCAAACCCCGACCGAAATTGGCCATCTAAAGCAGCGTAGGATTGAGAATAACAAGAAGTCAACGCTGGGGGGGGGGGGACAAGTGCAGGATCTCGGCCCTTCACGGTGGAAGGGGTGCTTTACCTTCTGAAGGCGGTTGCCCCTCTGATCTCCTCTTTCTAGCTGGCGGCGCTGGTTACCACCTTTTCTAATTTTCCTCATTAACCCAACCCAACATTTTTTTGCCCTCCCCTCTTAATTGTCAAATACTGCAATAAAACAAGAAAATATGCTGACCACAAAGAAGGTTCCCATGGTGGTTTCCAACTACCAAGAAGATGGCAATGATAACAACAATGCTACTGGCATTAGGACCGAAGACGCCACCCAAAGCCAAGCCAGAGGCTGTGCTCGTAATTGTCTTGGCAAATGCTGCTTACCTGGTATATATGTGTTTCTTTATCATTTCATTTTCATTTTTCTACTTACTCTTTTTGAATAATGTCATTTTTCCCTGATTACGGTTGTTGCATATTGTTTTCAAATGGATGTAATGGATTTGGTTCAATAGTCTGGCCTAGACTAGGAATTATTCCTGTAAAGCCTGTATTGCTTTCATACTTTGAAAGTCAAGCCTTTCTTTTGTTTTATTTTATGTTTGGTCTTTTATATTTGGAATCGCATATCCTTCCTTCTTCCCTTTCGTGCTACGACATGTGATTGCTTGGCTAGGTGGATTTGACGTTTAGCTTTCCAAAGCTTAAATTGGTTATAATCGTGTTATATTTTCCTGTTTTTTACTTTTAAAGTTACCAACAAATATGTTATCTTTACAATTGCATACCATATATTCAAGTTTTCAAGCTAACTTTGACATGGGGTTCTAGCTTGTTGTGGCTTAGGCAACAATTTAGCAACACTTTACCTTTGGGATTAAGGAAAATAAGTGAATGTTTGGCTAAAAGCTCTATTTGATGATATCATACATCGGTTTGCTTTGTTTTTCAGTTTCCAAGTTACCTTTGTATGCATTCAAGAATTATGACTATACTTCAAAGAACAATGCTTTCTTTCCTTCTGATGATGGTGTATCACCAATCTCGTTCTTGAACAACTTGTTGCTGGGCCAATGGGAAGACCGACTGAGGAGAGGGTTATTTCAGTATGATGTGACCTTATGAGGGTTATTTCAGTATGATGTGACCTTATGTGAGACAAAGGTTATTCCTGGAAGATATGGTTTTATAGCCCAGCTGAATGAGGGGCGCCACCTGAAGAAACGGCCAACAGAATTTCGTATTGACCAGGTTCTTCAGCCTTTTGATGAGAACAAATTTAACTTTACCAAGGTGGGCCAGGAAGAAGTACTATTTAGATTTGAATCAAATGACGATGATAAGTCCCGTTTCTTTCCCAGCTATGCAGTTGATATTTGTCCGATTTCACCTGGTGTAGTTGCTATTAATGTAAGCACTTGGCTTCTTGCATATGGTTTGCATAATGAGATGTATATCATTGACATTATACACATTTTTCTTTCAGGTGAGTCCAATTGAATATGGGCATGTACTTCTCATCAGGTGCTTGATTGCTTGCCTCAGAGGATTGACCATGAGAGCTTCTTGCTTGCTCTTTATTTTGCTAAAGAAGCTGCAGATCCTTTCTTAAGAGTTGGTTATAACAGTTTGGGTGCCTTTGCCACCATTAATCATCTTCACTTCCAGGTAAATGGTTGAAACCATTTTCAATGATGGTGATGCTGTAGATAGCTCCAAGGAGGCTTTTTTGGCTGAATAATTCCTAATCTTTAACAGGCATATTATCTGTTTGTGACTTTCCCAATTGAGAAAGCACCAACTCGCAGAATAATGACCAGGAAAGGATTGCAGGGTGCTGATTTGGTGGTCTCTGAGCTATTGGATTATCCTGTTCGAGGTCTTGTATTTGAAGGTGGAAGTGTACTGCGTGACTCATCTGATGCTGTTGCAAGTTCATGCATTTACCTCCAATAGAATAACATTCCTTTTAATGTTCTAATTGCTGATTGTGGGAGGAAAATCTTTTTCCTCCCTCAGGTAAATTTGTCTGCTCTCTAATGATTCGGTTGGCAATTTTACATAAATTGGCTTAATGTATTTGGCAGTTGTCATGGATTTTGTTTTTATGATTTATATTCTGTCTATATCATAGTACAAGGGTGTCTTTTAATAAATGCAGACTGAGTAAGTGAAAAAAGTAGTATGCCTGTCCATTGCACTTAGACCAATGTAAAGCTTTACTTAAACATTAACTTTGGGTATGTTAATTGATTTGGTACTTTACGTAGTAATACAAGTGTACATTTGTTTTGAAAAAACTTTAGGCACAACCAAAATTTACCTTCCCAATTTTAGCTCAAATGAAAAGTCTCTATGCCTAGAAAGAGACCCCTCTTGGAACAGTCTTAGGTAATAATTGACTCTGGTTAGTTGATGGTTTGAAATTTTGTTAAAAACTCATTTTGGAAGAATCTTCTCTGCACTTATGAATAGTTCTTGGATATTGTGACACAAAATAGTGATTGCAGCTAGTCTCTGTTCTAATTTGAGTAGTAAATACATGGGAGTTCTGCGGGAGGTGAATCTTCAATAAGTTCTTTGCCTAGAGTTGTTAGTATTGTTTGAAATACTAGTCTCTGCTTGGAGCCTAACTTGAGCTTTGTCTTTTCCCTGGAAGAATATGTACAGTGTTATGCGGAGAAACAAGCACTTGGAGAAGTAAGCCTCGAGGTCCTGGAAACTCAAGTCAATCCTGTTGTTTGGGAGATAAGTGGACATATGGTACTCAAGAGGAGAAAAGATTACGATGATGCCTTAGAGGACTATGCATGGAAACTTCTTTCTGAAGTGTCCCTGTCAGGGGTGAGGTTTGAAAGTGTGAAGGCATGTGTTTCCGAAGCAGCTGGCTTGCAGGTGGAAGTGGATAAGTACAACATAGACCAAAAAGAATGTATCTATGACTCCCGAGCACCTGGAGTTGCCTCACATCTGCAACGAGATTGCCCGGCAATCCGTTGAAGGATTAGGCTACTCTTCTGACAATTTAGGTTTTTTTTAAATGTTTTTCTCCATTCTTTAGCGTTTATGGGTTGTAGTATGAGATTCAGCAGGTCATTGTGAAGAATAGTTACATATAGTCATAGGCAAAAATCTTGTTCCTCTGGAGGATGGATCTTATTATATGATCTGCATATCCCTTGTTTTGACATATCTACTCTATAGCTTGTTGCTTGACGCTCATTCAGGCTTCAGGCTTAGAGATTGTCCGAGTTGATACTGTGTTTTCCATGAGCTGTTTAGCAGGTTAATGAGATGTGTATATATATGTATTTGTGAATTGTACAGTGTTTCGAGTTTAACCAGGCTATGCTTTACAGGCATATTGTCTAATTTCAGCTTTCTAGATTTAGCAGATGAACTCTAGGAAGCAAACATGAATTGAACGAACACTACAAAGTGGCAAGTATCCAGTGAACCAGAGAGTTCCATCAAACGTCTCCTGTAGTCAGTCCACATCAAACTTCTGTCGGTCAGAGTAAGCTACATTGGGAAGTGGGTAATGAGAAACATTAGAATGCAGGACAACAGGACCCTGAAGGTTTTACGAGGCTTGCAAATGGTGGATGCCAACAGTGGAGCGGAGATGGTTAAATTTGGTTGGACTTGAATGGAGCAGCTAGAGCTCAAAACCAAAAGCGGATCGCAGAACTAAGAGGAGGAAGGTGTCAACTATTAGTGCTTTTGCTAAGAAATGAAAGACAACAACTTGGCACTTTTGACCGGGAAGAAATAGTCCAGGCCACTTGGTAAGAGTGATGTGAGGACGAGACTCGAGGGCGCAATTGAATCAGCCAATCGAGATTCCTGCATATTTCTATTGGTTAACCGACATCGTCACCCGCAATTTTAGCACAGTTCAGCTATTGACTATGAGGAGCGGGGTCATCAGTCCCTCGGCCTTCTTTTGTGTATATCAGTCTCCTCTTGCGTTGCTGTACAAGTGTGGAGAAACACACCTCCTCAACCATTCACAGATTTTTACAGCGCAAACACTTGATATTAGCAGTTTTTTCAGAAAGCTCAGGTTCACTCACTCGATTATTGATTTGTTACTTGTTAGCATGCGGATAACTTTTGCAAACTTTTCATTTGTCTAATCCTAGTTCCACCAAACTGAAATGGTTTGGTAAAATTTGGTTGATAATGGATTTCCATTTAGGTTGTGCGTGCGTTGCCGCATGATGAGGTTTGCACCATAAAGTTGCGAACGAAAAACTATTCACGCGACTTCATTTGCACTCTCTTTGAGCTTAGATGCGCATTACGGAACGTTTCCGGCAGGGCATATTTTCTTTTTCTTTACTGCTTCTCGTGGGTTTATTATTCTAGAAGGCTTGGACTCCGCCCTCCTGAAGGATGACCACAGCCACAGGCTCGCGAAAATCCTATTCCAAGATCGAGAAATGGCACGATTATCATTCATATATATATATATTTTTTAGGGCAACGATATTTTTATAACCTAATTTATCCTAATTTAGAGGGAGGGAAGTCTAAAGAGACTGTGTCTAATCTAAGCGATTACTATTCAGATTTCTTGAAGGCTAATTAATCTAAGCGATGACCAAAAGGGATCGGAATACTGCCGCAAGAAGTGGAAGGCTGTCTCGGAATTATTTGGTCACGGAATTGGAATTTGGAATCTTTCAATCTTACTTTGTCGTCATAGTTCAAGTTTGAAAATTCTAGATGGGGAAATTAATCTTTATTTTATCAATATCTCATAACCACAAAAACAGAAATGATTAGCATGTACTTGAATTTAAGAGCATTGTCACTCTTTTTCCAAAAGAAAAAAAAAAAGAGTGTTGGTAAATTTGATTATATGTTATAATAGTTATGATACTCAACACTGACATGATAATCTTGGGTACAATTACATGATATAGATAGGGCATATAATAATATCATTTGAAATAATTCTTGGCAAAAAAAAAATAGTTAAAAGGTCAAAAATCGTGATTGAAAAATGCATTGGTGATTAAAAAATAATATTTGAAAAAAAAATGTAGGGGCTTTTGTTTTACTGGTAGGAGAAATTTAATGCTACACGCGATATACATCGCTATCTTGTTTTCCCACCTGGAGCATATTAGTCAATATCCAATTCTCACGCAACATATAAACACATGGAGAACATGGAGAACCCTTCAGTGAAGGAACAACATGCAGATTCTCATTTAGTATAAAGGAAGGCTAGCTAAGAGCATTCCTCACCACGTAACGCAATATCAGGTTCAACCGTGATCAACTTAAAAGAAGGCAACATCATCATGTTGATGGGAAGATGAATTGCCCAGAAAACTTTTCAATTGATCCAGCACTCCTTAGTTGCAAATAGCACAATATGCATTTCAATATAATTCTGGTTGCAAAGGGCAGATATGAATCTGTTCTCGCTCTTCACTCTCTCCTATCTATATTTTATTTTACTTCACAGATACTCTCCTTCTGCTGTTCATTTGTTTGTAATTTTGTTATGTAACCGGCTGCAAATTGCAATCATGAGGACTTTGCAGGGCTTTGTAACGAAATGTCGAAGGACTTTGATCCTTCCGCACTGTGAAAAAATCTAATTACAGGCGAGTTTGAATTAAAAATTGCTCTCTTAACCTAATGTCGAATAATTCTAAATGCAACTAAAAATCCATTACGATCATAAACGAAGCACAATTAGCAGCTTAACAAAATTATAAGTACTAATATTTTATTTATTACTGCAGGCAGGATTTATTTTTTGCGAGAGCAACAGGTACACGTAGCTTGAAATCCAAAACTAGTATTGGGGTAATTCACAGGTTGAAATTTTCAATTTTAACATATATTTCTATCCTATAACAGATGTTTTTCAAGATTACTAGTTGAAGGTTTATCGATGTTGAAGTTGAAAGCTGCAAGCGAAAAGGAAGAAAAACGCGTGTATGGATTAATCCACTCGCGTACAACACAAACCTCCTCCTCCGTTTCCGTGTGGGCGAAGTGAACCACACACATAAATAGTTTTCTTGTGCTCTACACTTTTGGCCTCCTCGGGCACACACAATAATTAAATCAACAACAGCGCAACTTATCGCAAGCCAACCAAATATTTGCAGTAATTGTCAAAGATGATAATAATTCCACCGCCATTATTGCTGCTTCCACGTTCAAATACTAACTAAAAACCATCACTCTACCTATATTGCTTCAGTGGTTAAACAGCAATCAACAGCACTGGATTTCTCAAATTTCTCTCCCAAAACAACGACAACAAAAAAAAAAGAAAAAAGAAAACGAAAGCAATATTAAAGGAGAATCTACGGGAGAGAAGATCAAAGGATAAAAATGATTAGGGCAAAGTGATTTAAGATCCTAAATCTGCAGTTAATCATGAAGACGCTATTAGTTAATCAAGTACTCCCTCCCATCATCTTCTTAAACTCGTCAAAGTTAACGCAGCCGTCACCGTCCACATCAACGGATCTGATCATCTTATGCCAATCATTGAGATAAAACAATCGTTAGCACCTGAAATTTCCTGACTTCACCGACGCGCCCACATCCATTCTTAACAAATCTTCTGAAATTTTCTCTTTTAACCTTCTTTTAATCACGAACCCCTGAATTCAGCACCAAAGACAAATTATAAGAAAAATCAGCATAATAATTTGCCAAAATTATGAAAGTATTTTCATAAATAAAACACCTATTAAATTCACTATCACTGTCTTAAAGCCCTTAGCAAGTTTATGTTCTTTATTATGAAATCCATATTTTTCAATTAGATTAAAGTAGAAGAAAGCTATCTCTTTCCTTTTAAGATCAATCCAATGAAGTTGGAAGATTGCATCCGACCTCAAGCTTTAAACTGGCTATACTTTTCGTAAATGAAATTGAATTTGTGTTTTAAGGTATGTTTCTATCCATCTTTAGATATTTTTCCTCTGAATATAAGAACAGGTATATAGAAATGGATCCCCATATGTACAAGTATCATCTCTCAAGTATTGCTGGCTTTGCTTACTTCTGAGTGGTATCTTTTTAGTCGAGTAGACTTTGATCTAGTGGTTAAAATTGAGATATCTTAAATTAGAGATTCTAGGTTCTAATCCCCTCTCCCCTTCCTCCCCTTCCTCTCCATTTCTCAAATCTCACTTCTTCTCTACTAAAATAAAATTTAAAAAGAAAAAGAGTAGTATTTTTGCTGTTAACTATCCTTCAACTTTACAGCAAGCAGTAACAGATTGATAACTTCCAAATTTGGACATAAGCCAGTGCCTATAGGCAAAACCAAAGAATAATATCGCTATAGATGTTTATATCTTTTTCTTTTTAATAAGATAAAGATTATTTTATTAATGAACTTGCTAAAATTCATCCCGTCCCAATTGCTTAATAAAATCGGGGGTATAGATGTATACCCAATTGTACCAATTGCTATTGAAGTTTGTATCTTGTTTTTTGTGTGAAGGAAAGTGTATCCAGCTAGAGCTTTTAGCTTTTACTATTAATTGATAGTTTGGCTATTTTAGTACGTGGTTGAAGCTCCATATCAGATTATTTTACGGATTTTTGCTTCAAAGGTGGGGAGCAGGAAGTAGGGCCAACTGACCAGCAAGTCTTTTCTTACTCTTCTTTATCTATTTACCCCAACGGACCATAACATTTTGTCATATTAATTTTCCACGATTTCCCAAACAACCTAGCAAACTTTTTATCGCTTCTTTTTCTGATTGTCATGTTACTATAACAATTGACTAACAAATTGTGTATATTTGACAACTAGAAGATACTTAATTAACTTAATATTCTTAGCAAGACCTTTTCATTGCTTAGTTGATGCTAAGATATTTTGTGTCTTGAAACCTTCTTTTTTCCGTCGTATTGGACAAATTTTCTTTGCGCTAGCCACTTGATTCCTTAATCATTTCGTCGAATACGAAATCTTCATACGTTGCTGATATCTAGTGATAGAAATTAATGATCTTATATCCGATTGTTTTCTGTATTCTTCTGCTTTGTAATGTACCAATCACAAAGATCACTGGTAACATGACTTTTGTGCCAATTGGAAAAACAAGCTTTGGTCTTATGTGATGATAAACAATTGTTTTTGGCTAGAAACTATCACAGCCATAACAACTTAAGGTCTTACGTGGTTCATGGATTGACTTATGGAGAATCAACAAGTTTTGGCATAAGAATTTGGATTAATTTTTTTTGATACTGATAGAATAAAAGTTATATCTCAGTTGGCATATATGTATGTTATATGTGTAAAAAGGACGAGTACAAATATGCATAATATTTTTTTTTACAAATAGCTAATTTTATTGGAGGACTGTTGGTAATTATCTAGTACAATTTAATTTACATCACTATTCGTGCATTAGAAATAATAGTTCTGCAATTTAACAAGTACAATACATCTATAAAATTGTGAACATATTTGAAAAATATAAGAAATTTCAAAACCTCCTAAAGTAAAAGATAACTACACAGATTAGAGTGCCATGATTCCTAAACTTTTGTACATGATTATCTAGTGTTTATTTTGCTTGACCAAAATTAAATATTCTTCGAAATGATTCAATTTTAAAGAAGCGATAAAATGCCTCTTAGCATATACACAGTTCACGGACAAATAAATAGTACGTCGTCCTTCCATGAAAGTGTTAGCTGGTGGGTGTAGATAGCAATTGGATAAGGAGTTCTTAACTTCTTAGTGGAATTAATGAATTCATATTCACAAAGCCAAGTAATCCTGGGCTAATATGTTCTTTTTCCAAGGACAATTAATCAACAAAGTACACTCAAGTGGGAGAGAACTCCACCGTACATGACAAGACATTCAGAGACAAAATGCTAACTAAAATCTTGTAAACGACCAATTTGAGTACCGATTAACTAAGCACAAGTTGATTGGACTACCTTTTAGAGAAGGTGGTTTCTTGGGGCGGAGGTCAAAAGATTTCTGAAAGTTTCACCAACGGGTTCAAATGCACCCATTATTCAGTCTCATCTGAATTTTTTATTGACCCATTTGAACCTACTCATTCCCCCTAATATAATGTGAAAGTAGGTATAAATTAGAAATTATTGTGTAAGAGTAGGTATAGATATACATTAGAAACTATCGTGTTGACAAAACAAACAAAAAAAAAAAAGTAGAAGGTGATTGAGACGAGGTACGGTTCCGACCAAGACACGGAACAGGTATGATCAAGACCTGGTGCAATTCTGTCCTGTTATTTTATGTTTTTATAGTTTTTGATATACACTTATACTAACTAGTGTACTTTTTATAGCATTTCATATACGCAAGCAAAATCGAACCAAAAAAGTTCAAAATTCATGTGTATAACAAGATATTGTAAATCTATATTAAAACATGTAAAAAGCATTTTACATAGCTGTATTTAGTACATCCGCATTTACTCGATTCGCCCAACGAAGCCCACGCCAACCAAATCCTTTGAGGTGCGGGTCCCCGGCGCCCTGCTAGTTTGGTTCTATGAAGCAAATTAGATGCTTTAGGGAAAATGGAAATGGTTTTTTTTTTTTCGCATAAATTCATTTAAATAAGAAAGAATCAGCAAGAAGTAAACTGCAATAAGCTTAGAGCAATGTTTTGAAAACCGGACCGGACCGGCCGGTTCGACCGGTTGAACCGCGAACCGGCCATGGCACCGGTCCGGTTCAATGACATTGTTGACTTTGCTAGAAAACCGGTCAAAGACCGGTTGAACCGTGAAAACCGCCGAACCGGATTGAACCGGCGGTTTTCCGGTTTTCAGCTTTCCCTCTCTCTTTTTTTTTTTTTTTTTTTTTTAAGTTTTGCAAAATGCAGCAATCAAGATTCGAACCCAAGACCTTTGTAATAAAAGACCAATGTATTAACCGTTGCACCATCACATCTTATTAGTTTTTTTTGATAACTTATTTATATAAAGCAAACACTCATATTTCTTTTTTCCATTTTTCTTACAAAATCTCATCCCCTCATGGCTCTTTCTTTTTAATTTTCAACTCTCTCTCTTTCTCTCTCTATCCTCTTTTCTTTTGTCACTCCCTTTTTAATCAAACCTCTTTATTTTTAATTTATTGATGTTTTCTTCCATCTTTTAATTTTGTTTTTGTCCATTAAATTGAAAAAAGTTAAAAAAGAATTTTTTTTAACCCAAATTATTTAATGCCACAACCACTCACTTTTATCTTATTTTTTGTTTCTTATCAAGTTTACATTTCTATTTTCAATTTTCTTGACTTCCTTCGAACTCCAAATTTTCTTTTTTAAATTGCAATCTCTAAATTTCAAAACGTAAATTAAAATTTAAGTTCATAATATCTAAATTCTCAGAGACATGAATTTTGTATAATTTCAAAATATTGTGATATTTTGGGGTTGGATTTAGATATAATTGAAATTGAGATGAAATTTATTTGTTTTAACTTATAATTTAAAAAATTTATTTTTAAAAATCCAAGTTATTAAAAAATAGTAAACTTTTCATCATATAAAATATTAAATTAGTCCATTACATGTCTTATTTTGTACATATATATATTTATATAAATTATTTTTTAAAAAATTCATTGAACCGAGGTTGAACCGGTCCGACCGGTTGAACCTCGACCCTTTCACTTCACCGGTTCAATTAACGGTCCGATTTTTAAAACATTGGCTTAGAGCTAGCTTAGACCTTTTAATTCACATTTCCTCTATCAATACAAGCATCTGTAGAAAACAATTAATGACATGATCAATTATATGTTCTGTTTAGTCCATCTGTACAGAGCTAAGCTTTGCTTCCAACTGTGTATTTGGATAGCATTACAGTAATTATCCTAAATAATATTTCCAATAATCTCCCATCCTAACACTCAATAAGTAACCAGCTTAGGAATCATCGTAGAAATTGCACGGTTAAAATGAGGCAACATCTTTGACATGACATTGGATCATTACCAAGCATGAGACAGAATTTCATTAAGGTGAATGTATAAAAATATCTGAAGCAAATTAGGTTATTGAGGGATGCAAAGATTTGTGATTTTATCTTCAAGATTACTCCAAATTAGGCACGTACATGCTCGAATTTCATAAATCTAGAAGCTTAACCAAGAAATTCTTCCTCCTCTCGCAAAAGATGTTTTGCTTTATTTTCTTTTGAACTCAAGATAAAATCAACTTTTCAAAAACGAAAAAGTATAATCAGAACTACAATTAACTGCCTCACATCGATCAATTTTTCATTTATTTTTTTAGAGAATAAATTTTTTGATCTACATATGAGAGACAGCGTTCATGAATTCCATTGTAGTTTCCCGATTTGGGCATTCCTTAGTGTATAAGGAATATCAAAAGGAGTAGTGTAGAACATTTTTAAGTACTCCAAAAGCTCGTCGAAACCTCGTAGAAGTTTACACATTACGAGTTATGAGTAAAGGGCAATATTAGATTTACGAACCTTTTGTTTTGATTATTGCTGTTAACAGAAATAAGGACACCATATTATCCAATTGGATAAATTACATTTTACCCCCCTGTGGTTTACCCTTTTTTTACATAACCCCCTATGGTTTCAAAAGCTATACATAATCTCCTCATAGTTTTGATTAAAGTGTTAAAGTAACGGAAATAGTCACTCGTAACGGAACTTCTAAAACTGTCAAAATTACCCTTATAAATACATGACACATTAACCCCCTATAATTTTTATATTTTACCATATAACTCCCTTATGGTTTAATACTTTACCATATAACTCCCTTATGATTTTCAAAATATACACATAACCCCCCTTGGTTAATACGTAAATTTTAACTTTACATAAGGGTATTTTTGACATTTTAGGTGACGCCGTTATGAATGATCATTTCCGTCACTTTGACACTTTAATCCAAATCATAAAGGAGTTATGTATAGCTTTTGAAACCATAGGGGGGTTATGTGAAAAATGCTAAATCACAGGGGGGTAAAGTGAAATTTGTCCTATCCAAATTTGATAGGGTGGATTCGTTTAGAATCCTTTCGTTTCAGGAGTGGTCCAAGTTCAGAACAAATTGGCAACACAAAAAATAAAATGAAAACAAAAGACTAAAAATCAACTGAAATTGGCTGACATTTGAGAAAATGAAACTGTACCCATAATTCTAATCCACTTATATGTTATCACATTATTTTAATTTAAACTCTTGAAATAATCTATGAGATAATAAGTCTTATTCTGTATTGAACAATGAATTTAATCTCATGAGTACAGTATCCAAAAGTCACCGTAGAATTCTCTAAAGTGGGCCTAGGGAGCAGCTGCCCAGCCTAAGTTTTGAGAATTCCTTTTAGCTCTTAGAGAATTTAAAAATTTACATTGAATTCTTTTTTGTCCCTGCTTAAGTTCTGACAAAAGTCCATTTCTCGCTTTTGCCTTACAAAAATTTTGAACTTTTACTCATTAAATACGTTTCACCTTGCACTTGAGTTTTGCTCACTTGCTCGCTTCCAACTACTTTAATATCACAAAAAGTTTTACTCACTGTGTTATGAAAAATCTCAAAATAACTATAACAGAAAGTTTATCGGGAGTTTTTTCAAAAATTAGTTTTTCAAATACAATAAAATTTTTAAAAAGTACTCTAAAAGGTAATCTAGAAATTAGTTTAAATTTTTTTAAAATTTTAAAAAATATCTCAAAATATATTCTAGAAACTCTTCTACTCTTAAATATTCCAAAATATTTTCTGAAAATATCCCAAAATATAATCTAAAAACTCTGCTACAGCAAAATTTTTCAAAAACACCCCAAAAAACAGCTAATCCAAATGGATAAGTTCTTCATGGGTTTTGATTAATTATTTTATTGAATATTGATTATTATTTTGCCAAATTTCAAATTTCATGGTTCCACGTATATGTGATCTTTCATATGTAAAACTGGAAAACTAATAGGAGTAACATTACGTATTCAAAAATTTTGTTTTAAACATTCAAAATCAACTTTTACAGCTAATTAGCTTTTTTTTTTTTGGTTTTTTAACTTTTGATCTACACTTTGGAATATGATTGCTCTCTAAAGTTTCATGTTAGAAAATAGTCAAGTTACCCTGTATTTTGTTTCCCTTAGAAGTGTGTGAATGGAAAAATAGCAAATTTAGTTATACTTATTTAATATGTTATTTAGGGAAGGTTTTTAGAATTTTCCCCACCGTTAGGTTCATGGTTTGAATTATAACAGTTAGGGGTGGAAAGGATATGAGAGGGGTGGTGGGGTGTTAAAAAAATGTTAATGCATATTTTGATTATTAGTGAATATATACCTTCCTTATTCTAATTCATAGACTTAAGTGTTACTATTATCTCTCTCACTTTTTTTTTTTTTTGGAACAAATGTATTAGCTTTTCGTTAATGAGCATGCAGTTATATAAGAAGGGGGAAATCTTACATCAACCGCACTAGAAATGCAGAACTATGTAACAAGATTGAAAGAAAACAGAGAATCCCTCAACCAATAGTCACAAAGAGTCCAGGCTTTGTGCCTAATTCCATCTCAAGAGTCCAATTGTCCGTGATAAAAGGTACCTTGTACTGCATCAACCACAAGTTGAACTACAACTACTAGACTTGTAATTTTGATATAGCATCCTGTTCATGGCTAGCCAAATACAGTAAATAGAAACTTCTCAACCGAGTGGGGAAAGAATTTGAGCAACAATGCTGAAACACCAATTGAGTTCATACATCCATGGTAAGCCCCTCTATTAATTTGTTAAGTGATCAATTGGCATAAAAGAAATTGATGATATAGTAAATTGATTAAAATTCTTTTTTTCTTTGAGGTGCAATAAAATATCTAGACTCGATAAAGAAGCGTTCAGAACCAAGACATTTAACAAGTGAGCTCCAATCAAACGGCAATACTTGTAATATTGTAACTAGTGGGAATGGTACAACCTATATGTGTGCAAATCTAAAAGAAAAAATATTTAAAAAATAATTAAATTTTTTAGTATTTGTTGCAAGCTTTTTTTTTATGAATTATGGACGGAAGAATTGTGTTTTTCTTTTTTTGGAGCAGAAATTGTTGCAAGATAGGGGTGTGTGTCTGTGCTTGTAAGTGTTTATTTTAGAGAGATGACAGCACCATTTTGCCCTTTATTTAGAGGACAGAATAGGAACTATAAAAAATGACACAAAAAGTCTACACCAATCCCTCCCCTCTTCTTTTTTATATAGTATAAATATAGATATTCAACACCTATGTCTGTCACCCTGATAATCTTCGCAGCTAGTTTTAAGTTTAAACCAGTCAAAACAAGCACTTTTTTGACTTAACAATTTGTTAAGAAACCCAGCACATAAAGAAGGAGAGATGCTTTAATAGTCTGGGAACGTGACAGTTTTTTTTTAATAAAGGAGGAGGAGGGGATAGAGAAAAAAAATTGGGACAGCAAAGGATTTTCTGTTATGGCTTTCTTATTACACCATTAATTTGATTAGCACATAATCCATGCAATAATGGATAAAAATCTAACTTTTAAAACATCTCTTTTTGTGTGATACTTATCATTTTGAGCAGCTGCGTAATATGTAATAGAAAACCTCAGGCCGCGGAGGCCTAAAGATTGGCTTGCGGTTTAAATTACTGAATGCTCGAGGTGTGACATGAGAGAGTCCATGCAACAGTTAATCATGTAGATTAGGTTATAAACATATATTACCTTGCTAAAAGAATGGCATACGAAATCTTGTTAATGCCAACGAGACTTTGGTTTAATGGTAAAGTAGTCAAGGTCTTTTTTTTTTTTTGTTTGGCAAAAGGCCCCAAACTCGGGGAGGGGCGCCACCCCTAATTTATTTCATATATAACCATAAAATACAAAGAGCAATCGATTGAACCACTCGGCTTCTACAAACATCCCGAGTTATAACCTAAATGAAGGTTGAAGCTTCATAAATTAAAAATTCTAAAGTGAAGTCTCACTAAAATGTGAGTTATATAATCTAACCACATGTTAGATACTCTCCCGTTATTGAGTTGTAATCTGTCGATATTGATCCCACCATCGTTGGCTAAGTGTAATTTTTTCAAAATAACAAAACAGTTTATCCCTAAAATTGATATATTCTCTCAGTTTGTTTTAATTGGAAACTCTTTCCCTTTGTCCCTTTTTATATTTGATTCTTGTGCCATAAAAATATTTTTATAAAAGAACAAGTATAAAATATATTCTTATGGCACGAGAATCAAATATAAAAAGCCACTTAAGAACAAATAATACAAAAAGCCACTTGAGAGCCACTTGGGATCCTCGGTTACATTTTTTTAGTGCCAATTCAATGCCACCACTAGAATTGCGCCAAGTGTCTTGTTGTTATTAGCACTTTAATTTTTTATTAACTTAAATTGGTTCAAAGTTAACACAAATTTTTTTATTCTCTAAAACTCTGAACCAAAAGGCACCGACCGGTCTAACTCCTGCATCAATAATTTTGTACAGCTGCTGCTTTGGGGAAAAAGAATAAGAAAGCCCTCTGTTTCCGATGATTGCCTTCATTTGTGGCTTGATTGATGGTGCTCCAGTAAACCATTAGCCCAAGAGCTTTGTGTCGTGGATCCACCGCATCAGTTGGTTTCGGATTTCTTTGGTCCAAGAATTTGATGCGGCAAGGAGTTAGCATTGGGATTCGGAGTTCAACCAATGAATGCGTCTGCAAGGTTGATATTAAGCCTTGGTTATTTACTCCAAGAAAAGGGTTCAGAAGTTCAGAGGCCAATTCCACTGCAATTGACATATATTGGGATTTTTCATCCGCAAAATTTGGTTTTGGCCCGGAACCGCTAGAGGGGTTCTATTTAGCTGTTGCATTTAACCAAGAACTTGTCCTGCTCCTCGGGGATTTGCAAAAGGAAGTGTATAAGAAAATAGGTCCTAGCCCTGTTGCATCTAATACGGTGTTTATTGCCAAAAGAGAGCACATCTTTGGGAAGCGAGTATACACTACAAAGGCTCAATTCTGTGACCACGGGCCGATACATGACATCGAAATTGAGTGCGATACTGGGGGGATTAACGATCCATCTCTGGCCATCAGCGTGGAAAGCAGAGCGGTGTTGCAGGTGAAGTGGCTGCGGTGGAAGTTCAGGGGGAACCAGACTATTTTGGTGGATGGACTGCCGGTGGAAGTGTTGTCACGCCCCGAGCCCGCACGTGCCCGTCACATGACATCCGCCGTACTTCCAAGTCTCACTCAAGAATACAAGGCTACATTAACTAATTTAACTTGAACAACACTAAATAACTCAACTAATTAAAGTGCGGTACGAATTACATATAAGAGAAAGTCTACGAATATTCAAGACGTTCGTACATTTATTCTCCAATTGAAACAACGGAAACAAGAATAAACATGACTAACAACTAGAAGTAGCTAGCCTGCCAACTTCTATTCATTTAAAACTAATAAAAGTCATCCTCAGGGTCTTCTACGTAAACCAATTCATACTCTTCAGAATCTGCAAAAATGGTAAGAAGTGGGTTGAGCGACACATCGCTCAGTAGGCAATATTTACCCCTCTGTTGGATCATACACTCTTAATTTTATAGGTACATAAGTATATAAGTACAACTCAAATCATTTGCATATCATTCACATCCGTGATTTTGAAGGTAACGTTATTTATAAAGAATTCAGCAGTAAAGACAGACGAGAAATTTTAAAGCATCTTATTGATAGTTGTACATGAGAAATTGTAAAGTCATAAATCATTTCATCTCAAGTCACAAATCTCTTCATATCCATTCGTAAATCAACTCATATCAGTTCATAAGTCTCATTTCAACTCAGTTCATAAATCATTCCATCAGATCAGCTCATAACAAGTACATGCAATGTCCGGATACTGAGTACTCAGCCTAGAGATTAGACCCCTTCTAGGTGGGCGACCAATAGATTTCATGACTATCAATTGATCTCATTTCATTCTTGGGTCAATCGGCCGGACTTTATACCAGACTACCATGACCTTGCCAATCGGCCGGACTTTATACCAGGCTACCATGGCTTTGTCAATCGGCCGGATTCTATACCAGGCTACCATGACCTTACCAATCGGCCGGACTTTATACCAGGCTACCATGGCGATTAGACAGAACTATAGCCCCTACCGTCTATTCCATGACTGCTCTGAGCCTTACTTGTCAAAATTCATTTCGTATATCATGTACATAATTCTTTGCTTTCATAAAAGATTCAACTCATTTTGTATATAAGAACATATCAAAACATTTCAAATAACTCACATGGTCCAATTTTGGATAGCAAAATATAACTTTCATAAATATCCAAGTAAAGCATTTAATCAAACACGTTTCGAGTTAACACAACCAAATAGGATTGAAAACAAGAATTTCAGTTGCACATTTGAAAATCTCAGAAGGGTAAGTACCACCTACCTCTGTTTGGTTGCTCGAGTGGAACTACCTTAGGTCCTTGTATTGCACCTATCAAACGCAGAGGTTCCCTAATTAGTTGCTACTTCCTATATATGCATAAATATACAACCTCTAAATAAGCATAAGATTCATACCTAGACCATTAAATGGACCCTAATAGCATCTCCCTCAAATTGGGCGATTTCTATTTTTTGAAAGTTTCCTAATTTGGAAAGTTTCTATTTTTAGAAAGTTTCTTAATTTGGAAAGTTTGCCTTTTGTAAAGCTTTATACTTAAAGGAAAATAATTATTCCTAATCACGTTTATTATCTTGACTATTATCTTAATATACATATTTATAATGTATAATTATTCATTATTATTATCGTCCTCGTCGTCGCTACTTTATTTTATTACCATATATATATGTATTTGTCAATTAGTTACTATTGTCTTTCGCTTTATTTCTACCTTTGTGCGTGTATAGGCGTTATTATTATTTATGTATACACGTACATATATATATATATCTATATTGGCCTATTACAATTAGTATTGACTTAGTTTATTTCACTCGTATTTATATTTTTATCTTCGTTTACATCCTTAATTTATTTCTTCCATGTCCCTATTGTTATTATCCTTACTAATATTGCTTGTTAATTGTTATTATTTTATTATTATTATTATTATTATTATTATTATTTTTATTTGTAGCATTATTATTAGCATTACTATTATTATGATTTTAAGCATTTCGTTTAACAATTTAGAATTTATCTTACCTTATCTAACTTGACTTAATACGGCTAGATTAAGATGTTTTAGATTTTCGTTTGAGTATATTGGACGTAATTAATCAAGTATAAGTTTAATAACTGAACTTTACTTCGAAAGCTATCTTTAAGTTGGGTTTTGAAATTTAGTTCCTATGCTAGTCCAAAAAGATAGGCTGGTTTTATCTAACGTTTAACTATTGGGCAACAATTAAACCTATACCATATATATATATATATATATATTTATATTTCCCAATTCTTAAAAAAAAAATAATTCTTTTTTTTTTCCTCCTTTTGGGTTGGACCCATCGGGCAACCATCTTTGACCATTTCTTTCATTGGTTGACCGATGGTCAATCCTTTCATTGGGGTCATTTGTGACTCCAGGACTTTATCCAGACTTTCTGCCGTCTCTTGTTGCTGGCCTATTGTCGCCAGCACATGCTGGCATATTTTTATTTTTATTTTTTGTTTTCTGGTCTTGGGTTGGCCAAAAGGCCAACCTTTGTAATCCTTTTTCCCTGCCGCCAGTGATGGCGGCCTGCACGCCCCTTCCTTTCTTTTTTTGTGTGTGCGGCGTTGCTACCGCAACGTTTAGCCAAGACAGAGCAGCGGCGGCTGCCGCTCTTCCCTTTCCCTTCTTTTTTTTTTTTTTTTTAAACAGATTCAATCACCCTATAATCTCAAGATTGAAATCAACCCCCTATATATATTTACCCAGATACGAATCTTATCAAAACATACATATCTACACCTATATAGCAATAATACATGTCCATAAAATTACTAGTACAATTAATACAACTACTAAAACTTAAAAGAGAGATTTTATTGCGTGAACTAGAGACTTACAGGTTTAGGTGCCTAGTCATCGGATCGATTGACGGTGTTGCCTGCTTCTCCTTCTCTCCTCTCCAACGGCTCTTGCTCTAGGGAGGCAGACAATGAAAGGTAGGGAATATGTTTTTTTTTTTTTTTTTTTTTTTGTTAAGTATGCTAAACCCTAATAATCACCCACTAGTAGGTAGTTTAAATAGGAGTTTTAACTATAGTGAACTTTCACCCTATTTTATCTCATCTTACCCCTTAATTAACCATTTAACCTAACCTGCAATTATTTTTGCTTTTACCCATAATAAATTACCATTTAATTAAATTGGGCAAGATAACATGAGCCCAAAAATCGTGGGTTTTGCATTCTACCCCCCTTACAAAAAGTTTCGTCCTCAAAACTTACGTTTATTGATAAAAAGATAGGGATATCTATTCTGCATGTATTCTTCTAACTCCAACATTGCCTCTCACGGTGTATAGTTTGTCCATTACACCTTCACGTAGGGTATGGCCCTTCTCCTTAGAACTTGATACTTTCGATCTACGATTTTCAAAGGAACTTTCTCCCCTGACAAGTTCTCCCTCACCTCGATGGGTTTATCCTCCAAAATATGGCTCGGGTCTGATATGTACTTCCTCAGTTGGGAGACATGAAAAACATTATGTATCCCCGATAAAGTAGGTGGGAGAGCCAGTCGATACGTTAGAGGTCCAACTCTATCCAATATTTCGTAAGGCCCTACATATCTCAGATTTAACTTGCCACTTCTTCCAAGTCTCATCACTCTCTTGGTAGAGGATACTTTTAAATATACCTTTTCTTCCTGTTGAAACGCTAAAGGTCTCCTCTTTGAATCCGCCCAACTCCTGTTTCGGTCTTGAACTACTTTTAATCTTCCCCGAATAATCTTAATTTTCTCCAAAGTTTGTTCCACCAAATCAGGGCCAGTGATCAGCTTCTCACCTAATTCATCCCAATATAAAGGGGATCTACACTTTCATCCATATAACGTTTCAAATGGTGTCATACCTGTACTGCTATGATAGCTCTTATTGTACGAGAACTCCATTAGTTTCACCAACCTATCCCAACTATCGAGAAGTTTAGAATACAAGCTCTTAGCATGTCCTCCAATATCTGTACAATTCTTTCTGACTATCCATTCATTTGGGGACATAAGGCGGTATTTAATCTTAGGTATCAATCCCTATAATCTCTTGGTAGGACGACCAAAATCTAGACGTGAATTTAGGGTTTTAATTCCACACTACTTTCACAATTCATTTTCAGATTAGATATCACATTCTCTCCCCCTTTTAAAGATTTCGTCCTCGAAACCTAAAAGACATAAACATCAAGATAAGTTAACAAAGTTTTCAATGTTCTTGCGATACATCTTGGGAATTATTCCTACAAAGTCTAAATTGGATTCCCTTATTTAATTCCATCAAGCTTCTGCTGTGCACTCTTATTTTTCTCAATACCTCCCATCTTCATAATTATATAGCTGAGATGAACATAATATCTCTCACAATCCAACATTTTAAATATCGGCTTATACCGCTCGATAGAGATCAACCTATAGAAGGGATTCCATAAACACTAACGGTACCATTTCTTCTTTTGTCACACATTCTATCACAACCTACTTATCCACTATCGCAAAAGTAATCCTTATCTCGATATATGGGTTCCTGCCCACTTTATTTGTAATTGGTAATGAAAATCCCTTATTTCCCTCAAATCTCATATCTATCTCATTTCAAATTCCAAAACGATCAATAATATCTCAAATAGTATCACACTTATTTCCAAATCCTATAACCTGAGTTGTTATGCCACTAGATGTTATAGGAATCTTATTTCCTTTGGTCATTTTTTTTTAAACCTAACTCAATTCAATTTCCGAAAACATTAATAGCTCAAATATCGTTTCACAAACTTCTTGATCATACAAAAATTTAGAAAATTTTATACAAAAATTATTATCAAATTCTCATATTTGAATATAATAACTTTATCATAACTTTGGTAAAATATTTATCTATGTATAGAATTTCGAACTCATACAGGTTTAGAAACTGACAGTGTTTGAAATACATAAGTCAACCAACTATACTTCTTACAGCATTAGAATTTAGAGTACAAAGAGAATTTATCAAGAATTATTGTTAGATTTTTTTCTATACGATAAGGAAAATTTTTTTTTTTTTTGTAGAATACTTTTATCTAAAGCTCTTTTGAGATTGGGTGAGTATAAAAAAAAATATTTTGCTCAAGATTGTAGGATATAATTATTCAATGTAGTTATTCTCTTTTTTTTTATATAGATATATATTTAGAAATTATATTTACCAAGCAACTGTAAGGTAAAGATACATATTTAAAAATTCTGATTAAAAACTATTTGTGCAAATAAAATTTTGGTTTCACCGTTTATTCATTTTTTTTTTTGGTAAAAAGTATGTAAAATTATATATTGTAAGAAATTTATAAAATATTTATTGCCTGATTATGATGTAATAATGCCAAAACTAATAATATCAGCTAGTTTAATAAATGTCTTGAGCATTAGATCTAATTATCGTAAACCTCAAAATAAGTCAACAAAATTCCAAGATCCAACGTGTATTGCTTGCGTTCGACGACATCATGTTGTTGATCATTCATACTTTCGTTGTGCACTCTAATTTCCTCAATATTTTCAGTTTTCTCTATACTAGACTTCAACTAGACATAAGATTATCCATAGATCTGACATCCTAAATGATAAACTTGAAATGTACTATAGAGATCAAAACTTACAAAAGAGAACACCCTAAATACCCTTTTATTATTATTATTTATTTTTTTTAAAGTGTCAATCATATCTGGTAGGTGGGCTTGGTTACGTTTTCAACTTAACATATACATATAGTCACCACTTACTTACTAAAAGTAATCATCATCTCAATACCTGAGGTCATTCCAGTAAATTCGTAACCTAAAATTCTAATACCATTAAATGTTATGGAGTCACTTATTTTCTTTTAATCCCTTATCCATTTCATTCCAATTCTCAAAATCACAAATATCTTCAGTATCTTTATACCTACTTCCAACTATTACATCTTGAGCTATAATACCACTAAATATCATAGGAATCTCTTGATCGTTTGGCATCTCCTTTCCATTTTCAACATCATTAATATCCAAGCATCATTTCTCACACTTCCAGTTTATAAAACCTAAGCTCTGATACAACTAAAAAAAATCACAGCAATCTCTTATCTCTTTGGATCTATTTTTCCATCTCCTTTTAATTTCCAATAGACAATACTTCAAATACACATAATATTTCCTACACGTCCAACATCTTAAACGTAGAGTGTACTACCAAAATTACATCCAATAAAAGGACATCATAAACACCAATTGCACCATTTCAACTATTCACACATGCAAATTTTCAAGCCTATTTATTTGGTCACAATTGATCATTTCCTAGGGTATACTTCATCTAAAGAGTAAATCGTAACTCAAACTCCGTTATCATTAAATATTATGAAAATCTCTTATTTCACAATATTCTATCCAACCTCATTCCCATTTTCTAAAATCACTAATATTAAAAATATCATTCAACATACATCTAGATCGCATAACCTAAACTTTGATAACATTAAAAATCACATGAATCTCTTATTTCCTTTATTCCTCTTTTTCTTTTCATCTCATTTCAATTCTCAAAACCCCTAATACATCAAAAACCATTTCACATACGTCCGGACCATATAACCTAGGCTCTGATACCACTAAAAATGTCACGCCTCAAGCCCGCACGTGCCCGTCACATGACATCCACCGTACTTCCAAGTCTCACTCAAGAATACAAGGCTACATTAACTAATTTAACTTGAACAACACTAAATAACTCAACTAATTAAAGTGCAGTACGAATTACATATAAGAGAAAGTTTACGAATATTCAAGACGTTCGTACATTTATTCTCCAATTGAAACAGCGGAAACAAGAATAAACATGACTAACAACTAGAAGTAGCTAGCCTGCCAACTTCTATTCATTTAAAACTAATAAAAGTCATCCTCAGGGTCTTCTACGTAAACCAATTCATACTCTTCAGAATCTGCAAAAATGGTAAGAAGTGGGTTGAGCGACACATCGCTCAGTAGGCAATATTTACCCCTCTGTTGGATCATACACTCTTAATTTTATAGGTACATAAGTATATAAGTACAACTCAAATCATTTGCATATCATTCACATCCGTGATTTTGAAGGTAACGTTATTTATAAAGAATTCAGCAGTAAAGACGGACGAGAAATTTTAAAGCATCTTATTGATAGTTGTACATGAGAAATTGTAAAGTCATAAATCATTTCATCCAAGTCACAAATCTGTCTTCAATATCCAATTCGAAATCGATACTCATTATCAGTTCATTAAGTCTCATTTCAACTCAGTTTCATAAATCATCTCCCATCAAGATCAGGCTATAAAACCAAGTACATGCAATGTCCGGATACTGAGTACTCAGCCTAGAGATTAGACCCCTTCTAGGTGGGCGACCAATAGATTTCATGACTATCAATTGATCTCATTTCATTCTTGGGTCAATCGGCCGGACTTTATACCAGACTACCATGACCTTGCCAATCGGCCGGACTTTATACCAGGCTACCATGGCTTTGTCAATCGGCCAGAACTATAGCCCCTACCGTCTATTCCATGACTGCTCTGAGCCTTACTTGTCAAAATTCATTTCGTATATCATGTACATAATTCTTTGCTTTCATAAAAGATTCAACTCATTTTGTATATAAGAACATATCAAAACATTTCAAATAAGTCACATGGTCCAATTTTGGATAGCAAAATATAACTTTCATAAATATCCAAGTAAAGCATTTAATCAAACACGTTTCGAGTTAACACAACCAAATAGGATTGAAAACAAGAATTTCAGTTGCACATTTGAAAATCTCAGAAGGGTAAGTACCACCTACCTCTGTTTGGTTGCTCGAGTGGAACTACCTTAGGTCCTTGTATTGCACCTATCAAACGCAGAGGTTTCCTAATTAGTTGCTACTTCCTATATATGCATAAATATACAACCTCTAAATAAGCATAAGATTCATACCTAGACCATTAAATGGACCCTAATAGCATCTCCCTCAAATTGGGCGATTTCTATTTTTTGAAAGTTTCCTAATTTGGAAAGTTTCTATTTTTAGAAAGTTTCTTAATTTGGAAAGTTTGCCTTTTGTAAAGCTTTATACTTAAAGGAAAATAATTATTCCTAATCACGTTTATTATCTTGACTATTATCTTAATATACATATTTATAATGTATAATTATTCATTATTATTATCGTCCTCGTCGTCGCTACTTTATTTTATTACCATATATATATGTATTTGTCAATTAGTTACTATTGTCTTTCGCTTTATTTCTACCTTTGTGCGTGTATAGGCGTTATTATTATTTATGTATACACGTACATATATATATATATATATATCTATATTGGCCTATTACAATTAGTATTGACTTAGTTTATTTCACTCGTATTTATATTTTTATTTTCGTTTACATCCTTAATTTATTTCTTCCATGTCCCTATTGTTATTATCCTTACTAATATTGCTTGTTAATTATTATTATTTTATTATTATTTTTATTATTTTTATTTTTATTTGTAGCATTATTATTAGCATTACTATTATTATGATTTTAAGTATTTCGTTTAGCAATTTAGAATTTATCTTACCTTATCTAACTTGACTTAATACGGCTAGATTAAGATGTTTTAGATTTTCGTTTGAGTATATTGGAAGTAATTAATCAAGTATAAGTTTAATAACTGAACTTTACTTCGAAAGCTATCTTTAAGTTGGGTTTTGAAATTTAGTTCCTATGCTAGTCCAAAAAGATAGGCTGGTTTTATCTAACGTTCAACTATTGGGCAACAATTAAACCTATACCATATATATATATTTATATTTCCCAATTCTTAAAAAAACAACAATTCTTTTTTTTTTCCTCCTTTTGGGTTGGACCCATCGGGCAACCATCTTTGACCATTTCTTTCATTGGTTGACCGATGGTCAATCCTTTCATTGGGGTCATTTGTGACTCCAGGACTTTATCCAGACTTTCTGCCGTCTCTTGTTGCTGGCCTATGTCAGGCCCTTCCAATTCAGGATGAATTGGAGAATTATGATCAGGAGATTTGGGGGAGTTTGAATAAGGGCAGAATAGAAAAAGAGAGGGAAAAATGAGAGAGAGAGAAAGAGAGAGAGAGAGAGAGAGAGAGATAGAGATTTGGAATGAAAATTGTGAATGTATTTCTTGTTATTCAATCCGTAGCATTGCTGGACATTTATACAACTTCACAGAAGATTCTGATTCTAAATTGGCACGGAATGCCTGAGGATAACAAATTCTGTTATAACTAACTTTTAACAGCTTTTGGCTCCAAGAAAGCTAATTACCCTAAGCCCCTAAAACCTTGGTCCAAATTGCAATTACGTCCTTGCTCCTGACATTACCCCTTCCTTGAAATCAGCCTTGTCCTCAAGGCTGGAACTCAGGAAACTGGCGACTGATAAAAGTTTGATCCTCCCAAGATGCCTCTTCTTCCCCCAGCTGGTGCCACTTGATGAGGTACTGGATCACTGGAGCAGCATTGCGCATAATGACCCTCCTCTCTAAAACTTCCGCAGGTTGTAGGAGACACTGGTCTTGTCCATTGAGTTCAGGTAGTGTAGAAGTAGTAGTTTGATGAGGTCCCAGTTTAGGCTTAAGGAGAGAGACGTGAAAAACTGGATGTACTCGAGATCCTGGTGGAAGCCTAAGCTTGTATGCCACAGCACTGATCTTTTCCTCAATCTGAAGAGGGCCAAAGAATTTGGCAGAGAGCTTAAGATTTCTCCTGAGTGCTATAGTCTGCTGCCTGTAAGGTTGTAACTTCAGGAAGACCCAATCTCCCACCTTGAATTGCCTTTCCGTCCTGTGCCTATCAGCAAACAACTTCATTCTACTTTGAGCCTGATACAGGTGTTCTTTTATCCTCTGCAGCATTTGAGTTCTTGTCTGCAACGTGTGGTGAGCTGCTGGAACTACTGTGTCATGGTAAGGACCCATAGGCAGTGATAGAGGCTTGTAACCATATAAAGCCTCAAATGGTGATACCCCTAAACTGGTATGGTAGGCAGTGTTATACCAAAGTTCTGCTGAACTAAGCCACTTACTCCACTGAGTTGGACTTTCACTGGTCATGCATCTCAAATAAGTTTCCAAACACTGATTCAATCTCTCACTTTGGCCATCAGTTTCAGGATGGTAGGAAGAACTGTAGTGCAGTTCAATACCAGCCATCCTAAATAACTCCTGCCAAAATGTACTTGTGAATACCTTATCCCTATCTGTTACGATGGACTCTGGTAAACCATGGAGCCTGTAAACCTGATCAAAGAAGACTTGTGCCACTTGAGCAGCTGAATATGGGTGAGAGAGTGGCATGAAGTGGCCAAACTTAGTCAATCTATCAATGGCCACCAGGATAGTGTCAAAACCTGTGGAGCTAGGCAGTTTTTCAATGAAATCCATAGTGATATGTGACCAGGCTTGGGTAGGAATTGGCAGTGGCTGAAGTAGGCCTGGATAAGGTATCCGTTCACTTTTGCTCCTCTGACAAACCTCACATTCTTGTATGAACTGTATGATCTCCTTCTTCATTCCTGGCCAGTAGAATATACTCTGCACCCTGTGGATACAAGCTCGCTGACCAGAATGTCATCCAACAGGGGACTCGTGCAAAGCCTTGATTATTCTCTGCTTAATTCCCCTACTATTCCCTACAAACAGCTTCCCTTTAAATCTGAGTATCCCCTGATTGAGCTGGAACTCAGAGTTCTGGGGTGTGGGGTCTAACAGCAGTTGACTCATCAATTCCCTGCACTATGCATCTTCAAAATAGCTGTCCTGTAATTCCTGCATCCATATAGGTTGAGCACCAGTGAGAGCCATCAACTGCTGTGGTTCATGTTGCAGTTCAACTCTGGTGCTTCTAGACAAGACATCAGCCACAGTGTTCTCTGTCCCTTTCTTATACTGAATCTCATAGTCCAAGCCTAACAGCTTTGTCAACCATTTGTACTGGGCCGTCTGATGTATAAGAAATTTCGAAACTTCATACAGGTTTAGAAACTGAAAGTGTTTGAAATACATAAGTCAACTAACTATACTTCTTACAGCATTCGAATTTAGAGTACAAAGAAAATTTATCAAGAATTATTGTTAAATTTTTTTTTATACGATAAGAATTTTTTTTTTTTTGCATAATACATTTAGCTAAAGCTCTTTTTGAGATTGGATGAGTATATAAAATATATATATATATTTTGCACAGGATTATAAGATATAATTATTTAATGTGTTTATTCTTTTTTTTCTTATAGATATATACATATATATTTAGAAATTATACTTACCAAGCAACTGTAAGTAAAGGTACATATTTAAAAATTCTGATTAAAAACTATTTGTGCAAATAAAATTTTGGTTTCATTATTTATTCATTTTTAGGTAGAAAAAAGTATGTAAGATTATATATTGTAAGAAATTTATAAAATATGTTTACCTGATCATGAGGTAATACTACCTGAACTAATAATATCAGCTAGTTTAATAAATGTCTTGAGCATTAGATCTAATTATCATAAACCTCAAAATAAGTCAACAAAATTCCAAGATCCAACGTGTATTGCTTGCGTTCGATGACATCATATTGTTGATCATTCATACTTTCGTTGTGCACTCTAATTTCCTCAATATTTTCAGTTTTCTCTATACTAGACTTCAACTAGACATAAGATTATCCATAGATCTGACATCCTAAATGATAACCTTGAAATGTACTATAGAGATCAAAACTTACAAAAGAACACCCTAAATACCCTTTTATTATTATTATTATTATTATTTTGGTAAGTGTCAATCATATCTGGTAGGTGGGCTTGGTTACCTTTTCAACTTAACATATACATATAGTCACCACTTACTTACTAAAAGTAATCATCATCTCAATACCTGAGGTCATTCTAATACCATTACATGTTATGGAGTCACTTATTTTCTCTTAATCCCTTATCCATTTCATTCCAATTCTCAAAATCACAAATATCTTCAGTATCTTTATACCTACTTCCAACTATTACAACTTGAGCTATAATACCACTAAATATCATAGGAATTTCTTGATCGTTTGGCATCTCCTTTCCATTTCCAAAATCATTAATATCCAAGCATCATTTCTCACACTTCCAGATTATAAAACCTAAGCTCTGATACAACAAAAAAATCACAGCAATCTCTTATTTCTTTTGATCTATTTTTCCATCTCCTTTTAATTTCCAATAGACAATACTTCAAATACACATAATATTTCCTACACGTCCGACATCTTAAACGTAGAGTGTACTACCAAAATTACATCCAATAAAAGGACATCATAAACACCAATTGTACCATTTCAACTATTCACACATGCAAATTTTCAAGCCTATTTATTTAGTCACAATTGATAATTTCCTAGGATATACTTCATCTAAAGAGTAAATTGTACCTCAAACTCTGTTATCATTAAATATTATGAAAATCTCTTATTTCACAATATTCTATTCAACCTCATTCCCCTTTTTTAAAATCACTAATATTTCAAATATCATTCAACATACATCTAGATCGCATAACCTAAACTTGGATAACATTAAAAATCACATGAATCTCTTATTTCCTTTAATCCTCTTTTTCTTTTAATCTCATTTCAATTCTCAAAACCCCTAATACCTCAAAAACCATTTCACATATTTCCGGACCATATAACCTAAGCTCTGATGCCACTAAAAATGTCACGCCCCGAGCCCGCCCGTGCCCGTCACATGACATCCGCCGTACTCCCAAGTCTCACTCAAGAATACAAGCCTACATTGACTAATTTAACTTTAACGGTACTAAATAGTTCAACTAATTAAAGTGCGGTACGAATTACATGTAAGAGAAAGTCTATGGATATTCAAACGTTCGTACATTTATTCTCCAATTGAAACAGCGGGAACAAAAGTAAATAAGACTAACAACTAGAAGTAGCTAGTCTGCCAACTTCTATTCTTTTAAAACTAATAAAAGTCATCCTCAGGGTCCTCTACGTAGACCAATTCATACTCTTCAGAATATGCAAAAATGGTAAGAAGTGGGTTGAGCGACACATCGCTCAGTAGGTAATATTTACCCCTCTGTTGGACCATGCACTCTTAATTTTATAGATGTATATATAAATATAAGTACAACTCAAACCGTTTGCATATCGTTCACATTCGTAATTTTGGAAGTATGTCATTTATAAAGCAATCAGCAGTAAAGAAGGACAAGTACTTTTAAAAGCATTTTATTGGTATTTGTACATGAGGAATCATAAAGTCATAAATCATTTCGTCTTAAGTCACAAATCTCTTCATACCCATTCGTAAATCAACTCATATCAGTTCATAAGTCTCATTTCAAATCAGTTCATAAATCATTCCATCAGTTCAGCTCATAACAAGTACATGTAATAACCGGCTACTGAGTACTCAGCCTAGAGATTAGACCCCTTCTAGGTGGGCGACCAATAGATTTCATGACTATCAATTGATCTCATTTCATTCTTGGGTCAATCGGCCGGACTTCATACCCGGCTACCATGACCTTGCCAATCGGCCGGACTTTATACCAGGCTACCATGACCTTACCAATCGGCCGGACTTTATACCAGGCTACCATGGCGATTAGACAGGACTATAGCCCCTACCGTCTATTCCATGACTGCTCTGAGCCTTACTTGTCAAAATTCATTTTGTATATCATGTACATAATTCTTTGCTTTCATAAAAGATTCAACTCATTTTGTATATAAGAACATATCAAAACATTTCAAATAAGTCACATGGTCCAATTTTGGATAGCAAAATATAACTTTCATAAATATCCAAGTAAAGCATTTAATCAAACACGTTTCGAGTCAACACAACCAAATAGGATTGAAAACAAGAATTTCAGTTGCACATTTGAAAATCTCATAAGGGTAAGTACCACCTACCTCTTTTTGGCTGCTCGAGTGGAACTACCTTAAATCCTTGTACCGTACCTATCAAATGCATGAGTTCCCTAATTGGTTGTTACTTCTTATAGATGCATAAATATACAACCTCTAAGTAAGTACAAGATTCATATCTAGACCATTGTATGGACGCTAATATCATTTCCCTCCAATCGGAAGATTTCTATTTTTTTTGGAAAGTTTCCTAATTTAGAAAGTTTCTATTTTTAGAAAGTTTCTTAATTTGGAAAGTGTCCATTTTGTAAAGTTTCCTAATTTAGAAGAAAATAATTATTCACAATCCTGTTTATTATTCTCACTACTATCTTACTATATTTATTTATAATTTATGATTATCCATTATTATTATCACCATCCTCGTCGTCACTAATTTATTTTATTACCATATATATATATATTTGTCAATTAGTTACTATTGTCTTTCGCTTTATTTCTACCTTTGTGCGTGTATAGGCGTTATTATTATTTATGTATACACGTACATATATATATATATATATATCTATATTGGCCTATTACAATTAGTATTGACTTAGTTTATTTCACTCGTATTTATATTTTTATTTTCGTTTACATCCTTAATTTATTTCTTCCATGTCCCTATTGTTATTATCCTTACTAATATTGCTTGTTAATTATTATTATTTTATTATATTTTTATTATTTTTATTTTTATTTAGCATTATTATTAGCATTACTATTATTATGATTTTAAGTATTTCGTTTAGCAATTTAGAATTTATCTTACCTTATCTAACTTGACTTAATACGGCTAGATTAAGATGTTTTAGATTTTCGTTTGAGTATATTGGAAGTAATTAATCAAGTATAAGTTTAATAACTGAACTTTACTTCGAAAGCTATCTTTAAGTTGGGTTTTGAAATTTAGTTCCTATGCTAGTCCAAAAAGATAGGCTGGTTTTATCTAACGTTCAACTATTGGGCAACAATTAAACCTATACCATATATATATATTTATATTTCCCAATTCTTAAAAAAACAACAATTCTTTTTTTTTTCCTCCTTTTGGGTTGGACCCATCGGGCAACCATCTTTGACCATTTCTTTCATTGGTTGACCGATGGTCAATCCTTTCATTGGGGTCATTTGTGACTCCAGGACTTTATCCAGACTTTCTGCCGTCTCTTGTTGCTGGCCTATGTCAGGCCCTTCCAATTCAGGATGAATTGGAGAATTATGATCAGGAGATTTGGGGGAGTTTGAATAAGGGCAGAATAGAAAAAGAGAGGGAAAAATGAGAGAGAGAGAAAGAGAGAGAGAGAGAGAGAGAGAGATAGAGATTTGGAATGAAAATTGTGAATGTATTTCTTGTTATTCAATCCGTAGCATTGCTGGACATTTATACAACTTCACAGAAGATTCTGATTCTAAATTGGCACGGAATGCCTGAGGATAACAAATTCTGTTATAACTAACTTTTAACAGCTTTTGGCTCCAAGAAAGCTAATTACCCTAAGCCCCTAAAACCTTGGTCCAAATTGCAATTACGTCCTTGCTCCTGACATTACCCCTTCCTTGAAATCAGCCTTGTCCTCAAGGCTGGAACTCAGGAAACTGGCGACTGATAAAAGTTTGATCCTCCCAAGATGCCTCTTCTTCCCCCAGCTGGTGCCACTTGATGAGGTACTGGATCACTGGAGCAGCATTGCGCATAATGACCCTCCTCTCTAAAACTTCCGCAGGTTGTAGGAGACACTGGTCTTGTCCATTGAGTTCAGGTAGTGTAGAAGTAGTAGTTTGATGAGGTCCCAGTTTAGGCTTAAGGAGAGAGACGTGAAAAACTGGATGTACTCGAGATCCTGGTGGAAGCCTAAGCTTGTATGCCACAGCACTGATCTTTTCCTCAATCTGAAGAGGGCCAAAGAATTTGGCAGAGAGCTTAAGATTTCTCCTGAGTGCTATAGTCTGCTGCCTGTAAGGTTGTAACTTCAGGAAGACCCAATCTCCCACCTTGAATTGCCTTTCCGTCCTGTGCCTATCAGCAAACAACTTCATTCTACTTTGAGCCTGATACAGGTGTTCTTTTATCCTCTGCAGCATTTGAGTTCTTGTCTGCAACGTGTGGTGAGCTGCTGGAACTACTGTGTCATGGTAAGGACCCATAGGCAGTGATAGAGGCTTGTAACCATATAAAGCCTCAAATGGTGATACCCCTAAACTGGTATGGTAGGCAGTGTTATACCAAAGTTCTGCTGAACTAAGCCACTTACTCCACTGAGTTGGACTTTCACTGGTCATGCATCTCAAATAAGTTTCCAAACACTGATTCAATCTCTCACTTTGGCCATCAGTTTCAGGATGGTAGGAAGAACTGTAGTGCAGTTCAATACCAGCCATCCTAAATAACTCCTGCCAAAATGTACTTGTGAATACCTTATCCCTATCTGTTACGATGGACTCTGGTAAACCATGGAGCCTGTAAACCTGATCAAAGAAGACTTGTGCCACTTGAGCAGCTGAATATGGGTGAGAGAGTGGCATGAAGTGGCCAAACTTAGTCAATCTATCAATGGCCACCAGGATAGTGTCAAAACCTGTGGAGCTAGGCAGTTTTTCAATGAAATCCATAGTGATATGTGACCAGGCTTGGGTAGGAATTGGCAGTGGCTGAAGTAGGCCTGGATAAGGTATCCGTTCACTTTTGCTCCTCTGACAAACCTCACATTCTTGTATGAACTGTATGATCTCCTTCTTCATTCCTGGCCAGTAGAATATACTCTGCACCCTGTGGATACAAGCTCGCTGACCAGAATGTCATCCAACAGGGGACTCGTGCAAAGCCTTGATTATTCTCTGCTTAATTCCCCTACTATTCCCTACAAACAGCTTCCCTTTAAATCTGAGTATCCCCTGATTGAGCTGGAACTCAGAGTTCTGGGGTGTGGGGTCTAACAGCAGTTGACTCATCAATTCCCTGCACTATGCATCTTCAAAATAGCTGTCCTGTAATTCCTGCATCCATATAGGTTGAGCACCAGTGAGAGCCATCAACTGCTGTGGTTCATGTTGCAGTTCAACTCTGGTGCTTCTAGACAAGACATCAGCCACAGTGTTCTCTGTCCCTTTCTTATACTGAATCTCATAGTCCAAGCCTAACAGCTTTGTCAACCATTTGTACTGGGCCGTGGTAGTCAGTCTTTGCTCTAACAAAAATTTCAGTGACTTGTGATCTGTCCGTATGATGAAGTGATTCCCTACCAGGTAATGCTTCCACTTAGTTACTGCAAAAACCAATGCCATTAGTTCTTTTTCATAGACAGACAATCCTAAATTCTGAAGGGAGAATGCCTTGCTGATGAATGCTATGGGGTGGCCTTCTTATAAGAGAACAACTCCCATGCCCAGTCCACTAGCATTAGTTTCCACCACAAAGGGAATATCAAAATTGGGCAGCCTCAGTACTGGAGCACTACTGACAGCCTGCTTAAGGCAATTGAAGGCTTTGTATGATTCTGGATTCCAGTCATAAGCATCATTTTTTAGCAAATTTGTGAGTGGTTTACAGATTGCCCCATATCCTTTTATGAAACGTCTGTAGTAGCCTGTGAGGCCTAGGAAGCCCCTGAGTTCTTTGATATTCCTAGGAGGGGGCCAGGAGAGTATGCATTCCACCTTACTCATATCCATGCTTACCCCTGTCCTGGACACCACATGTCCCAATTACTCCACTTCTTGCTGAGCAAAAGAACACTTTGAAAGCTTGGCATACAACTGATTCTGTTGGAGCACCTTCAGCACCTGTTCCAGGTGCTCCTTGTGGAGGTCCATGATAGCACTGTAAACCAGGATATCATCAAAGAAAACCAAGACAAATTTCCTCAAGAATGGCTCAAAAACCTGATTCATCAGTGCTTGAAATGTTGCTGGCGCATTGCTGAGCCCAAATGGCATCACCAAGAACTCATAATGTCCCTGATGAGTTTGAAAGGCTATCTTGTGTGTATCTGCCATCTTAACTCTGATCTGGTGGTAGCCTGATCTCAGGTCGATTTTTGAGAAGAATTTGGCTCCATATAACTCATCCAAGAGTTCATCAATATTGGGAATAGGGTACCTATCCTTAATTGTCAAGTCATTGAGGTGCCTGTAATCTACACAAAAATGCCAAGTATTATCTTTCTTCTTAACCAACAACACAGGTGAAGCATATGGACTATTGCTTGGTTTGATGATTCCAGATTTTAGCATATCTGCTATCTGCCTTTCAATCTCTGCCTTCTGTGAGTGAGGGTACCTGTAAGGTTTCATTTTAAAAGCTTGTGCTCCTGGCTTAAGGGGTATTTGATGATCCAAAGATCTGTTAGGGGGCAGCTGAATAGGCTCTTGAAATACTCCTGAGAATTCCTCCAAAACAGCAGTAATTGATCCAGGAACTCCCTATGTAGTTGTGTCCTCCTTTCCAGCTTGTGCTGCAATAGCACAGCACCTCCTTTTCTCATGTAAGAAACCTCTGAGATCCTTCCTTCTAATGAGTTCCATGGTTGCATCAGTAACTGCCCCATGCAATGTGACCACCTCCCCTTGATGAAACATGGAAATTTTTAGTTGGCGAAAGTCAAAGGTGATGGGGCTGTAGTTGTGCATCCAATCTACCCCCAGAATCAGGTCCCAATCGCCTAATTCCATTATCCTGAGGTCAAAGCAAAATTTGTTGTTCTGCACATTCCATGAAACCTTTGGACAGTGAGCTCCACTGGTTACCAAGCTTCCATCCCCCATGGTGACAGTGAAAGGCTTGATATATTCAAAGGAAAGGCCTCGTGTAGATACCAGCTTATGGTGGATGTAGCTATCACTGCTACCTGTATCCACTAATATTCTAACAGGCTCCCCTGCCAACTGTCCCTGCAATAGGATAGTATTTCTCCTAAGGGAATCTGATAGGGCATTTAGTGAAATTTCAACTGGCTCGCCTGGGTTTCCAGTCAGTTCATCTTGTTCCCCATGTGCATCCTGGAACTCAGTATCCTCCTCTTCCTCTTCATACATCATAAGGTTCAAGTGTTTCTGCCTGCATTGATGACCAACCCCAAACTTCTCCCCACACCTGAAACACAGTCCATTGCTCCTTCTGAACTGTAGTTCTTGAGGGGATAATCTCTTAAACTCTGGGCTTCTATCTGAATTCTTGGGAGCTACTTTGGGGATGCTGTTCTGAGGTAGCTTGTATGCACTGACTCCTCCATTGGCAGACGTGGGATGCCTGTACATCCCAAATTTGGGTTCAGCCACCACTCTATTGCCATCCTTGACAGTCCTCCCTTGTAACCTGAGAGCCTGTTCCTGTAAGTAAGCCACCTCCATGACTCCAGAAAGAGTGTTGGGCTTGAGCATTTTCACCATAGGCTTAAGTTCTTCCTTGAGACCACTCGTGAAACTGGAAATGAAGTACTCCTCACTAAAGCTTGGATTCTGAATCAGCATCAATGTCTTTAGTTCCTCAAACTTCTCCTGATAAACCTCTACGGTACCTACCTGTTGTAGTTTATTAAATTCCTCCACAATATCTCTACAACATGTTCCTTTGAACCTCTGGCAAAGCAATTCCCCAAATTCCTCCCATGTTAATCTAGGTTTTTCCAACTTGATCCCCTGAAACCAGTTATCAGCTCTACCTTCCAAGAACATTTCTACCAACAGCAATTTATGTTCATCAGGCACTTTATTCAGTAAGAAATATTTGTTGCATTTTCTGATCCATTCCCTGGGGTTCTCACCACTAAACAGATGTAACTCAAGTTTGGGAGGATTATAGCCAGGAATCTTACCCAGGAACTCGCCACTTTTTGTTTCCCCATCTGCTCCCAAGCCTAACCTCTGATGACTGGGAGGTGTGGGAAGTAATGGAGCACGTTCCCTCACAACTCTGCCTTCTTCTTCTGAGACCTTCTCCTTGGTCAGTAGTGACATCATCATCGAGTGGAGAGCCTCAAACTTTTGTTCCATTCCCAGAGTGATCGTATCCAGTCACTTGTCCCTGCCTTCCATTTCCTCCTTAACTTGCAGCTGCATGTTCTTCATATCCTCCACAATTTCCTGCAACTTGAGTTCCTGCTTCTTGAGACGATCTTCTAAAGTCTTGAAACGCGTACTTTCTGCCATTGGTGGATCTCGGAGCTGCCGAAGGATCGTCAGCTCTGATACCAATTTGTCAGGCCCTTCCAATTCAGGATGAATTGGAGAATTATGATCAGGAGATTTGGGGGAGTTTGAATAAGGGTAGAATAGAAAAAGAGAGGGAAAAATGAGTGTGAGAACCCTGAAAATGCCTATATAAATAATATTTCGTATGTCTTTTACATTTCTTTTATTCTTTAATAGTTCCTAGTACCACTTTTACTTGTTTGCAATTAAGTACGTAAAAACACGTTTATGTGAAAACTTATATAATTCTTCTAAGTCATGAAATTCCTTGGTTTCGCTAAACTAAGTTAAGATTTTTAGAGCTAGATTAAATTTTTCGTATTAACATAAAATGTTAGGTATATATTGGTCAAACTTGATTTTAATAGTTTAATTAATCAAACAAGAATGTTAAGCGTTAAAGGAAGCTTAATACTAATTCGTAATCAATAAATTTTAGATAGAAATAATACAAGCACTCTAACCATATTTAGGACCTAAAATTACGATAACCAAAGTCTCGTAGGATTAGCAAATCAATTAGGCGTTCAATCACATTCGGGGGCAATTTTGGGGCTAAGTTTAAACCAAGGACTTAAGTGGCTAATTGGAGAAGTAGTGAAAAGTCTAAAATACCCTCACAGCTTCACAACACCACCCACGGCCATAACCATTTTCTGCAAAGCCAAACAGCTCCCCGGACACCATGATCACAACACCACCCAGCCGGCCAACCACAACCTTCACCACTCCCACACACCACCACCCAAGCTGACCAACCGGCACCTTCACCACTGCAATACACCATCCCTGCCGACACTCAACCATCCTCAAAACCGCAGCACCACCTCACAACCTCAGTCCATTGTAACGACCCCACCTCCCCCTAAGGCATACCAGAGGGTTTAGCGGGCCGCCTGCCCAGCTCTCGCCGGGACTCACTCACTTACTACATTCCTCAAGTAAATTACAAGGTACAACTCAAATAATACATCCAATTCTCCAAAATTACATATCTTAAGCGAAGCGGAAACCAATTCTAAGCATAAAATATAGATTTACATCTGATTCAATTCCAAATATTTATACAGGCCCAAAAGTACATAAACCAAAACTAAAACTAAACTATACAAGATGTACGCCATCCAGCTACACAAAGATCCAAAAACAAGTTCTTCCTTTACTTCGATCCCTGTGGGGAGAAGAAGATAATAGGGGGTGAGTTAGAAGCTCAGCGAGTGACCAGTAAAATCAACAACCAAGTATATTTCACAATAAAGCATTGATATGATGTCATGATGCAGTAATCAAATGTTCATTTATTGCTCATGTGAGCCAGTGAAGTTCTTGTACTTAAATATCCAATGCTCGTTTAGATCAGGTAACCATGAAACAGAAGTAAGGAGCCATCGGCTCCAAAGAATGTGTAAACAATAGTAGAGACATTGGTTCTAAGCACAAGACTTTCCAAGAACCCATTGGAGCCAAATTATGTCATGGCACACACCCGAACCCCAAATGATATGCAAAGGAGTAATAAATGCAAGAATTAGTTCAAAAGTAACTTTGGGAACAGTCGAGGGATCACTCACTCAAACTATAGTGCTTCAAGTAGTCACGTTCAATTATACTCCAGGTTTGGAGTCCAGATCTGCGATAGAAATCCAATTTGAGAACTTTGAAACACGAGTAAGATTTGAAACTTAAACGTTCCGTTCATAAGAATCGACCAATTGAAATTCATTTGAAAGGCATTCGTGAAGCACTTGCTCGCTTTTCAAATCATAAGGTTTTTGTAGCATATATACTTGGAAACAATACTTGAGTTAAAAGTACAAGGAAATATAAGTTTACATTGGCCATTATATCTTTTCCTCAAGAGTACAAGTTCGTTTAGGTTTTTAACGTATAACCATCGATAACAAAGTAGCAAAAGTTCTCGCTAGTTCAAGTGGTAATCACTTAACCTTCACTCAAGTTGCAGATATAATTTTCTAGTTCTCGAGTAAAAATTCGGGCAGCATGCCCTTTGTGTTTACCTAATTTTCCAGCCATTTAGGCTTCATTATTTTTCCTCAACCAAAACCCAACATCACATATATCAGCAATTCATGACAAGAGATGTTCCATAGGCTCACAATATCATAATAATAAGATTCACAACGATAGCAAGTGCAGAAATTCAATCTAGCACAAAACAGATTTGACGTATGAAAGCGGAAATAACATATCCGAGGCTACGCTTATCGGATTGAGGTGAAACCTATGCTGTTTCGAAGCTAAGACACAGGGCTACAATGTTCATGAAGGTCACTGAGTCCAGTTTCTAATGTAACTTGGTCAAATTCTCAAATTACTAAACCAGAAACCAATTCATTGGCTGTTTAAATGCAGAACACTGTAATGGTCATAACTCAGAGTACACAAGTCCGAATCAGGTGTTCTTAGAGGCATTTGAAATCTAAGTCGGAATACTACAACTTTCATGTTTTGGCCAAGAGCTAAATCAGTATGTATCCTAGTCAAAAAACACGATAAACTGGACAAACTGATCACACGGACTGATGGGGAAATACTTAAAACAGTAAGGGTATTTTTGACTTTTCATGTCCTACGTTGCTCCGATTGAGGTGAAATTTTGTAGGCACCTATAAAATGCCATTCTCTACAACTTTTCTTCTTTGAGATAAGGCCAAATCAGCCTCTAACATACAGATACAAATTCGGACAGAATGTTGGGAAAATTTTCCAGATTCTGGAATTTTGAGTTTCTAGTGCAACTTTCCTTAATTTCTTGGTCTAATCACTACCACAACACCTTATAAAACCTCAATTGCAACATATAAGCATCTTACAACAAATTGGGCAGAATTTCCCCAAACCCTAGTTCATGAAATAAAAAGGGAAAAACTTCTAAAACATGATAATCATCCATGATTCCACCACAAAATCAAGTTGCTAAGCTTAATTTCACAAGATTGAAAGTAAAACTTGGAGAGATAAGCTCTCTTACCTTGACTAGAGGTCACTAAGAGTAGCCCAAGCTTTCTCCTTCAAAAAACTCACCACAACTCACTAACTAGCCACTCAAGAACAAGTTTAATCGGTTTACTTTGTGTGATTTCTTCCTAAGTTGTTGGATTGAAGATGAAATGAAATGTTTTCCTTTGGTGTTTTCCTTCGTCTCTCTCTCGGCCAGCAGCAGCAGAAATGAAGAAGAAATTTGCTAAGTGTTGGAGTTAAATGGATGGTAATTGTCTTGGGTAAGAAGCCAGAGGTGGTGACAAGTGTCACCACCACCACCTTTCTTTCTTTTCTCTTTCTCTTGTTATTTCCTAGCCTCACATTTGGTCAAGCTTGTTGCCAAGAGAGAAGATATTTTGCTCAAGTTCAATAAATTTGTTTGGTAAGGAAAAATGGTGGTCAAGCAGTGCGTTCAATCGGTAGTGCGCGGGACCCGCCGGATCGCGCCGTTTTTCTTAAAAACTCACATACTAGGGTTTTTACTTCCCATTCACTAACCTTATATCATTGCCACTAGTCACATATTATTTCTCACTTAAAAGTCACTTTTAATCCCCAAATTAATTCTTACTCTGTACCGAAAATTCATCCGGCTAAAAATCGCGAAAACCCTAATTTCGCTCCAAACTTGAAACTGAAGCGTAAAACCCTATTTTCTAGGTTTATCCACACTTAATGTGAAATATTTGGGTAGTGGCCTTTGATAAATACTAATTTTCAAATAAAAGGGTATTTTAGTCCTTATCGGAAAGCCGTAAAGAGCTGGCTCTTTAAGCTGTTTATGCGGACCGAATTTCTTCCAGATTTATGTGGGCCGGATTCCTCACAAAACTCTATTCACCAGAAATTTTTCCTTTTCTTCTGCCTCGGGGCTTTACAACTCCCCTCCTTAAAAGAATGTCGTACTCGACATTCCAACTTGTACTAATCAGATCAAAATAGTTCTTGATAGTCAATCACGTATTAAGAATCATTTCAATCTCGCTTATCATAATCAAATACTAATCAGATCAAATATCTCAAAGGTCAATCACATACTAAGAATCACTCAGTACAATCAAGTACTAAAAGTACTCCAATCCAACTTATCAAATATTCTTGATCCAATAGATAATCAGACGAGTAACTGGATCCTTATACAAAAAGGGCTCGAAATCGGACTTAAAGTCCCTGGTATTTGGAAAAATAATTCAGGACATAACGATATCTCAGGTCAGAAATTACCCCTGGTGGTGCTTTATAACACAACAAGCTAGCACTCAGCTATACTTCACCAGAAAGTCTCAAGAATTTGTCCCCGGTGGTGCTTGAAAACACAACAAGCTAGCACTCAGCTATACTTTACCAGAGCCTCAGATGCAAGATTTTGTCCATGGCGGTGCTGGACAACACAACAGGTTAGCACAACGGCAGTACCTCGCCAAAGAACCTCAGTTCAAAATTTCATCCTTGGTGGTGCTTTATAACACAACATGCTAGCACAACGGCTAAACTTCACCAAAGGATCTTAGCTCAAGAGATTGGCCCTGGTGGTGCTTTATAATACAACAAGCTAGCACAACGGCTAAACTTCACCAGAGAGCCTCAAGTCAAAGTTTCATCTCTGATGGTGCTTGGAAACACAACAGGTATGCCTCGCCAAAAGAATGACGGTGCTTTAAAACACAACAGGCAATACCTCATCAGAGAGGTTCAGTTCAAGAATTTCATCCCTGATGGTGCTTTATAACACAACAGGCATGCCTCGCCAGAAGAATGGCGGTGCTTTAAAACACAACAGGCAATACCTCATCAGAGAGGTTCAGTTCAAGAATTTCATCCCTGATGGTGCTTTATAACACAACAGGCATGCCTCGCCAGAAGAATGGTGGTGCTTTAAAACACAACAGGCAATGCCTCACCAGAGAGGTTCTGTTCAACCGCTACAGAAGAGTAGTAGACGGTCTATAACCAAACAAGTACGAAAATGTTCAGAAACAGAGTCAAAAGCAGGGCCAATTATTTCAGGTTCAAGGAATACGGGTACGTGTAGAAACTCACTCGCCTAGCTTATGCCCAGTAATTCACACTCTCAAGCAGTCATCAAACTCAAATCCACATACAGATCATATATAAATCAAGATACTTGCTCAAGAGTAAAAGAGATACTCTATTTTCAGTTAGGTCAGGTCTATCCAGTGTATGTAAGGTACACTAGCCGACTCAAATTCAAGTCTACTTACAGGTCGTATACAAACCAACTACTTGCTCATGCATAAATGAAATACCATATATTCAGTCAAATCACAACCACTAAGTGTACGTAAAAGCACACTTGCCTAAACAATGTTCAAGTCTCAAGTGAACTCAGCCTAGTCAGTTTCCGGCAGTTCAAAGTCAGTCTCAGGCAGTTCAAGTAGTTCAAATCCCAACACCTACAAATCGGGTGGTGCCATCCTTAATCAAACAAGAAGACTAGATGAAGGTTGCAAAATCAAAAATTTTCTCAACAATCCAGCTACCACCATAATGTATCAAAACCCAAGCCAACACTTATTGGACAAGTCCAAGTCATTATTTCAATTTCCTCATTCAGTTAAGTCTTGAGTACAAGACAAAATCTTCTGCACTCTAACCTGTGCCATTACAACTTATCTCAAACTCAATCATAATTTTTATTCCTATCATCGTACGTTAAACCATATTCCGTCTACAATTCACGAGCATTTCCTCAGGAAAAGTATCGGGTACACAAGTACAAGTTTCTTGGTCTTAAACGAAGCTCATCAAGTCATATCTTACGTGTACCATTTTCAAGATTCACAACTGACGCTCCAAAAGAGCACTGAACGTACAAACCAATCCCACAGTCCGGCATCCTAAACTTTAAGACTAGAATACACTACAAAGATCTGAAGCCTAAACACTGATACCATCTGTAACGACCCCACCTCCCCCTAAGGCGTACCAGAGGGTTTAGCGGGCCGCCTGCCCAGCTCTCGCCGGGACTCACTCACTTACTACATTCCTCAAGTAAATTACAAGGTACAACTCAAATAATACATCCAATTCTCCAAAATTACATATCTTAAGCGAAGCGGAAACCAATTCTAAGCGTAAAATATAGATTTACATCTGATTCAATTCCAAATATTTATACAGGCCCAAAAGTACATAAACCAAAACTAAAACTAAACTATACAAGATGTACGCCATCCAGCTACACAAAGATCCAAAAACAAGTTCTTCCTTTACTTCGATCCCTGTGGGGAGAAGAAGATAATAGGGGGTGAGTTAGAAGCTCAGCGAGTGACCAGTAAAATCAACAACCAAGTATATTTCACAATAAAGCATTGATATGATGTCATGATGCAGTAATCAAATGTTCATTTATTGCTCATGTGAGCCAGTGAAGTTCTTGTACTTAAATATCCAATGCTCGTTTAGATCAGGTAACCATGAAACAGAAGTAAGGAGCCATCGGCTCCAAAGAATGTGTAAACAATAGTAGAGACATTGGTTCTAAGCACAAGACTTTCCAAGAACCCATTGGAGCCAAATTATGTCATGGCACACACCCGAACCCCAAATGATATGCAAAGGAGTAATAAATGCAAGAATTAGTTCAAAAGTAACTTTGGGAACAGTCGAGGGATCACTCACTCAAACTATAGTGTTTCAAGTAGTCACGTTCAATTATACTCCAGGTTTGGAGTCCAGATCTGCGATAGAAATCCAATTTGAGAACTTTGAAACACGAGTAAGATTTGAAACTTAAACGTTCCGTTCATAAGAATCAACCAATTGAAATTCATTTGAAAGGCATTCGTGAAACACTTGCTCGCTTTTCAAATCATAAGGTTTTTGTAGCATATATACTTGGAAACAATACTTGAGTTAAAAGTACAAGGAAATATAAGTTTACATTGGCCATTATATCTTTTCCTCAAGAGTACAAGTTCGTTTAGGTTTCCAACGTATAACCATCGATAACAAAGTAGCAAAAGTTCTCGCTAGTTCAAGTGGTAATCACTTAACCTTCACTCAAGTTGCAAATATAATTTTCTAGTTCTCGAGTAAAAATTCGGGCAGCATGCCCTTTGTGTTTACTTAATTTTCCAGCCATTTAGGCTTCATTATTTTTCCTCAACCAAAACCCAACATCACATATATCAGCAATTCATGACAAGAGCCGTTCCATAGGCTCACAATATCATAATAATAAGATTCACAACGATAGCAAGTGCAGAAATTCAATCTAGCACAAAACAGATTTGACGTATGAAAGCGGAAATAACATATCCGAGGCTACGCTTATCGGATTGAGGTTCAACCTATGCCGTTTCGAAGCTAAGACACAGGGCTACAATGTTCATGAAGGTCACTGAGTCCAGTTTCTAATGTAACTTGGTCAAATTCTCAAATTACTAAACCAGAAACCAATTCGTCGGCTGTTTAAACGCAGAACACTGTAATGGTCATAACTCAGAGTACACAAGTCCGAATCAGGTGTTCTTAGAGGCATTTGAAATCTAAGTCGGAATACTACAACTTTCATGTTTTGGCCAAGAGCTAAATCAGTATGTATCCTAGTCAAAAAACACGATAAACTGGACAAACTGATCACACGGACTGATGGGGAAATACTTAAAACAGTAAGGGTATTTTTGACTTTTCATGTCCTACGTTGCTCCGATTGAGGTGAAATTTTGTAGGCACCTATAAAATGCCATTCTCTACAACTTTTCTTCTTTGAGATAAGGCCAAATCAGCCTCTAACATACAGATACAAATTCGGACAGAATGTTGGGAAAATTTTCCAGATTCTGGAATTTTGAGTTTCTAGTGCAACTTTCCTTAATTTCTTGGTCTAATCACTACCACAACACCTTATAAAACCTCAATTGCAACATATAAGCATCTTACAACAAATTGGGCAGAATTTCCCCAAACCCTAGTTCATGAAATAAAAAGGGAAAAACTTCTAAAACATGATAATCATCCATGATTCCACCACAAAATCAAGTTGCTAAGCTTAATTTCACAAGATTGAAAGTAAAACTTGGAGAGATAAGCTCTCTTACCTTGACTAGAGGTCACTAAGAGTAGCCCAAGCTTTCTCCTTCAAAAAACTCACCACAACTCACTAACTAGCCACTCAAGAACAAGTTTAATCGGTTTACTTTGTGTGATTTCTTCCTAAGTTGTTGGATTGAAGATGAAATGAAATGTTTTCCTTTGGTGTTTTCCTTCGTCTCTCTCTCGGCCAGCAGCAGCAGAAATGAAGAAGAAATTTGCTAAGTGTTGGAGTTAAATGGATGGTAATTGTCTTGGGTAAGAAGCCAGAGGTGGTGACAAGTGTCACCACCACCACCTTTCTTTCTTTTCTCTTTCTCTTGTTATTTCCTAGCCTCACATTTGGTCAAGCTTGTTGCCAAGAGAGAAGATATTTTGCTCAAGTTCAATAAATTTGTTTGGTAAGGAAAAATGGTGGTCAAGCAGTGCGTTCAATCGGTAGTGCGCGGGACCCGCTGGATCGCGCCGTTTTTCTTAAAAACTCACGTACTAGAGTTTTTACTTCCCATTCACTAACCTTATATCATTGCCACTAGTCACATATTATTTCTCACTTAAAAGTCACTTTTAATCCCCAAATTAATTCTTACTCTGTACCGAAAATTCATCCGGCTAAAAATCGCGAAAACCCTAATTTCGCTCCAAACTTGAAATCGAAGCGTAAAACCCTATTTTCTAGGTTTATCCACACTTAATGTGAAATATTTGGGTAGTGGCCTTTGATAAATACTAATTTTCAAATAAAAGGGTATTTTAGTCCTTATCGGAAAGCCGTAAAGAGCTGGCTCTTTAAGCTGTTTATGCGGACCGAATTTCTTCCAGATTTATGTGGGCCGGATTCCTCATAAAACTCTATTCACCAGAAATTTTTCCTTTTCTTCTGCCTCGGGGCGTTACATCCATAACCTCTGCACACCTCCTACCCCAGATAGCGTTCTACTCCCACTTTGTTATCATCGACCGAGAGGAAGTGAGAGGCCGAGCTGCACATCTTCCATTTCTGTTCGTGAGTTAGAGGAAAGAAAGGGGAGAGCTAGTGGAGGGCGTAGGAGCTGCTGACCATCACCATCTTCGTTAACCTCAGATCAACAACCACCAGCTGCAACCAGAACCTGCTTCTCGCGTGAGAGCCGAGAGGAAGGAGAACTCTTCAAACTTTCTGTCCGACAACTTAACTTGCTGAGAGGTGATTTCTGAGCTCCAATGAATCTGGTTAAGAGATTGATTAAGCTTAGCAGTTGTCGAGTGAGCAGGGATTAGCTAGAAAAATTTTAATGGACTTAAAATCTGGTCACATTTAAGCTACCGTGGATGATCGACTAAGTTCTGGAAATCTTGGCTGAAAGATGTTGTTAATTGAACTTGATTTCTAAAACTAAAAATGTTAATCAGTGGCTAAGTTGTTGCATGTTGAACTTGAGCATCTAAATCCACGTACAATCCAAGGAAAAATCCGGAAAAACTAAGATCAAGGCTGCTGGAATCTGGATTATGCGAACTGCCGAAAGTTTTTTTTGTAATCTTAATTAATTGGAGTAATCTGAGCACGGTGGTGATTAACTAACTGAATTCTGGATGATTATTATGATTAGGGTCATGCATGAATTTAATTAGCTTGGATTAATCTGAAAAATAAGAGACGAAACAGAATTTTTTTTCATACAAGCTCACCGAGTGTAGTCCTACAATTTCTGGATTTATGAAAGTATTTTGATGCTGCCGAGCTGAACTTTCTGGACTGACTTGTTAGCTAATTAACTCAGAAATGGCGCATGTGTGAATTAAGGGCAAAGTAAAAAGCTTTAACTGATGATATTGTCGGATGTTGAACTAAGAAGCTTAGAAATTCTGTTTTGATGAGAATGATTCTGCCGAGAAGAATGGTTTGGATTTGCATCAGAAATTCTGTTTTCCTGTGATAGCCCGATCACTCAAGTGTAAATTAGCCGAGTGAAATTTAATGTCTATGATGTCTAGGACCCTGCATGATAATTCTATGAAGATGATTGATGAATTAAGGAACCTAAGAAATTCTGGTTTGATGGAACCTTTTTGCCGAGACTGATTGGGAAATGATTTGCTTAATTTGTTTAATTTGCTTAATTATGATCGGCTGTGGTTATAATCCTAATTATTCTAGTGAAGATAAAATGCTTAAAGGCCTGCATGTTGAGTTACACGATTAGATAAGGAAGCTAGGAACTTGGAAAAAATTCTGGTTTTGTGAATTGGAATCCCTATGAACTGAAAATCTCCGAGACCTTGAACTTGATTCTAATTGCGCAATCTGTCTTACAGTGATGTTATGAGTTGATCTGTATGATTAACTAGTTAACAATGTGTTAATTAAAGTTGCATGAGGTCTTTTAACTTGGCTAACCAAGAAAATAAAATGAAGGCAGAAAAATTGTTTCATGAACTATCATCCGAGCTTAGTTGATATAAATTCTGGATTTATGATTAGATGAGTACAGTTGCAGTATGAACCTGGATTTGATTTGGAAACCTTTACTAGCTAGCTACATGTTTTCCAGTTCTAATAGAGTACCAAAAATCCTGCTTTAACCAAAGAAAATTCTGTTTTGGGACCATTGCTATTGCTAGAAGTTCCTTGTGAACTACCATGAACTTGAACCTGGAAATTTTGAAGTTTTTAACGGTGGTTTAACTTCAACTACTGAACGGTAATTGTGCATGGTTTGGCTAAGCAATGGCATGAGAAAGTGAGAGTTTAATAGCCTACTTCACCTGAGCAAATAAAGTGAAAACAGAAAATTCCTTCATACAAGATTCATCCGTGGCTTGCTAGATAGATTCTTGAATTATTTTTGGGATGTTAGGAACTCGAAATGCATGATTAAATGCACAAGTAGCCTGTGAATCTGTTTGGCAATGAATCATTTGATATCTTGGGAATTCAATTTTGGAAATAAGTAAAGTGTAGCTATGGATAAGCTGGAAAATTTTCCAGCCTTGGTCTTGTGGGATAAAGAGTTACGTATTGATTTCTTTATATATTTTGGGGCTGTGGAAAAATTGTACTACTTTTGAATTTGCTTTGTAATACCTTGAGATGGTCATGCATTGGAATTTGGGGTGACAATGTGATATTATGGATGGAATTTCTTGGCTTTGGATCAAATACTTGAATAGGAGGCTGCTGCAAATGTGGTCTTTGGTTCTAAATAACTGTTAGTAGATTTAAATATTTGATATGTTAGCTTGGTTGTCACAAGAATTACTGGTTGAGTGCTAAGGGCTAATGATTGATGAAGCCCTTAGCCATTGAAATGATTTCTTTTTATAAAGTATTACTGGATGATGGAAATTAATTGCTGGAATGTCTTGGGACTCCACTTTTATTTATTTTGCTTATGTTGGGTTTGCTGAAACCAAGTGCTAATGCTTGATGAAGCCTTGGTTGACTATTTTATTTTATTCAGAAATGCAATTGTTGAAAGCTAGGGCTAATGATTGACGAAGCCCTAGCAATTTGCTATGTGATTCTTGCCATATTGTGATTTCGAATCGGATTTTGAGCGGGGAAAAATAATTATATCGACCTTGCGAACTCAAGTAGCTGCGTTCAAAATTAACCAAAATAAAATATTTTCCAGCTAGAATTATATTATAAAACTCTATACCTAGCATTTTGCCTAAAACTTTCTAACTCGATAATTTCCTTCAGCTCAAACTAGCCTTGATAGCTCTAGTATATGAGTATATAGCTTTTGAAAACTCTAGATCTTATTCTAAATCTTTTCTTTCCATAAGCTTTGCACTTGAATTGCAAACTATAGGAAAAGTTCCAAAATACGAGCTTTACCAATTTTAGTGAAAAGCTTGGGAGACTTGCTCGGCAAGAAACCCTATTCTAGGAAAAATAGTTTTAAGGATAATTTCTGCGAAAAGCCGTAACTCTAGAGAAATGTTCAAAGTAACCTTTTAACTCCGATCTTGAGAAGTTGACAACCTGTTCCTAGTAAATAATACTAGTTACCCTCCTCTAAGGATAATAATAAGGAACACTCTTACTACTTTTGTCAAGCTTCACTCTAAGTAGTTTTTTTTTTTGAAAGTTCTTGAGAGAGTAAACTAGTATTATATTAAATAAACTCTTATACGAATAAGTTTAAAAACTGAATAGAAACTTATAGTTTCAAAATTTGGTTTTTAGGATATCGCGAGGACGCGGAATTCGATCCCCAATCTAATACATGAACTCCACTCTTGGTGAGTGTCCCTGCCTGTTCCTTTCCTACTTGAATTAAGTGCTATCTTGACTTGATACGTGATAAATTGTAAAATGAGTTTTTGATCCATCGAAGTGAGCTGTGTGTACTTTATCACACTAGCCGTTCGAGTGGTGACTTGTGCAAAAACATTTTTTCTCCTGAATCCTTGATTCTATATGTAGTTACGTCGTTGGGTGAGTCCCTCGACGCATGTATCTAACTACCATGAATCTAAAAGTAGTTACGTCGTTGGGTGAATCCCTCGACGCATGTATCTAACTACCATAAATCCAAACGTAGTTGAGTCGTTGGGTGAATCCCACGACCCCTGTACCAACTACCATGACGAGTATATCTCGAATATACTACGTCCTTAGTCGGCGAGCGGGCCCGGGATCGGGGTATGATTGGTGACGGGTTAGGTATCAAAATAAGGTGGTCTACATGGAATTTAGGTAGGGAGAGTTGACGGAGGGTCAACTACGATAAATGGTGATCAAGCGAGGAAAATGGCTCCTGAGAGCCCCTGTATCCTACCTTGTGCTGTTAAACGCTTTCCTATTTGTTAAACTTGTTAAGTTATTACTCGTTGTTTGATTTGCGTGACTGCATGATTTGGGGCACCACTGAGCTTTAGCTCATCCCATGTTTATTTGTTTTCCTTACAGGATGTGAAGATTGAAAGTATTTGCGCAGCTTGTATTTCTTATGGTTGTACTTGAACAATTTGATTGTAATTTTCGGTTTGTAACGGATCCTAAGCTAAGCATTGTACTTTTCATTTTGGGTTGCCACTTGAAACTGGAAAAGTGTAATCTCTAATTCTAATACACAATTTGTATGTTTGAATTAGTATAGTATATCCTTATCTTTTGCGAGCGTCGCTGGAAGTATTTAAGAACTGTCGATTGGCTAAGTTTTATACTGTTATCTCTGAAGTTAATGTGGTGTTGTAAATCGACTTATTTCGGAAGAATCCTTATTGTAATAGCTTAGGTTAATCGTCGAAAGATTTTAGGTTAGATTGCTTGCGTGAGTCCTGGCGAGAGCTGGGCAGACGGCCCGCCAACCCTTTGGTTCGCCTTAGGGGGAAGTGGAGTCGCCACAATGAGAGAGAGAGAAAGAGAGAGAGAGAGAGAGAGAGATAGAGATTTGGAATGAAAATTGTGAATGTATTTCTTGTTATTCAATCCGTAGCATTGCCGGACATTTATACAACTTCACAGAAGATTCTGATTCTAAATTGACACGGAATGCCTGAGGATAACAAATTCTGTTATAACTAACTTTTAACAGCTTTTGGCTCCAAGAAAGCTAATTACCCTAAGCCCCTAAAACCTTGGTCCAAATTGCAATTACGTCCTTGCTCCTGACAGCCTATTGTCGCCAGCACATGCTGGCTTTTTTTTTTTTTTTTTTTTTCTGGTCTTGGGTTGGCCAAAAGGCCAACCTTTGTAATCCTTTTTCCCTGCCGCCAGTGATGGCGGCCTGCACGCCCCTTCCTTTCTTTTTTTGTGTGTGCGGCGTTGCTACCGCAACGTTTAGCCAAGACAGAGCAGCGGCGGCTTTCCCTTCTTCTTTTTTTTTTTTTTTTAAACAGATTCAATCACCCTATAATCTCAAGATTGAAATCAACCCCCCTATTTCTATTAACCCAGATACGAATCTTATCAAAACATACATATCTACACCTATATAGCAATAATACATGTCCATAAAATTACTAGTACAATTAATACAACTACTAAAACTTAAAAGAGAGGTTTTATTGCGTGAACTAGAGACTTACAGGTTTAGGTACCTAGTCATCGGATCGATTGACGGTGTTGCCTGCTTCTCCTTCTCTCCTCTCCAACGGCTCTTGCTCTAGGGAGGCAGACAATGAAAGGTAGGGAATAGGTTTTTTTTTTTTTTGTTTTGATAAGTATGCTAAACCCTAATAACCACCCACTAGTAGGTAGTTTAGATAGGAGTTTTAACTATAGTGAACTTTCACCCTATTTTATCTCATCTTACCCCTTAATTAACCATTTAACCTAACCTGCAATTATTTTTGCTTTTACCCATAATAAATTACCATTTAATTAAATTGGGCAAGATAACATGAGCCCAAAAATCGTGGGTTTTACAAGTGTACTGGGATGTTCACAGTTGGTTCTTAGGGAATGTTATGGGCAATGCTGTTTTCCTGTTTCAAACCTGTCTCTCGGCCGAGATGCTGCGAAACAGAGGGTTTTCTTATTCTTTTTCCCCAAAGCAATAGCTGTACAAAATTATTGATGCTGGAGATAGACCGGCCGGGTGCCTTTTGGTTCAGAGTTTTAGGGAATATGAAAATTTGTGTTAACTTTGAACCAATTTGAGTTAATAAAAAATTAAAGTGCTAATGACAACAAGACACTTGGCGCAATTCTAGTGGTGGCATTGGGTTGGCACTAAAAAAAATGTAACCGAGGATCCCAAGTGCTTGAGAGCAAATAATATCTACGAAATGATTGGCCCTGTTTGGATAGATCATTTTTTGAAATTCTTTTTTCATATCATACACATATTTTTCAATTATTTTATATCTTTCCATCAACCTTTTTATCTCACATGCATTACATTAAAAAAAAAAATTTAAAAAGTGCTACAGTGGATAATACCAAACTAAATTACAAGGAATACTCATAAATGTCCTCATATTTTGCGAACCAATTTACAATGATTATTTCCAAAATAATCTGGAAACTTATCTCCCTATAAGATCAACTCATTCCGACTTACATTGCAAGGACAATAATAAATTGAACACTTTTGCAGGTTTATGGAATTGAAGGACTGGATAGACATATATGCATTACTCATATGGAGTTAGTACCATACAGGATGGATATATTATGCGAGATTATGCATGTGTTTATTATACAAATTTATTTCAAAAATATGATTAAAAGTTAGGCACAAAAGTACAAGTTCGACTAAATTACACATACAAATTCATGCGTGAATTTTAAAAATGTATTTTAAAGTTACTAAACTAAAAAATACGGGGTAAAACTATGTATACATCTTCAGAAATTTCGATGTATGCCATTACTATTTTATATACAACTTTGAAGGTATGTCTATCATTATCCTTTCTTAAATTTTAAAATTTTTGAAAAATTTAGAGTATGATTCATATCCTTTCTCAAATTTAGAGTATGATTCATATACTTTGAAGGTATGTCGATCATTATCCTTTCTCAAATTTTAAAATTTTTGAAAAACTTAGAGTATGATTCATATAGTATAAAAAATCAAAAGTTTATTATGTCTTTCATAGGATCATCAAAAAAAGTAGGGCAAATTACACTTTACCCTCCAGTGATTTAGTATTTCTTTATAGAATCCTCATATGGTTTCAAAAGTTATACATAACCCCCTCATGGTTTAGATTATAGTGTCAAAATGACGGAATTTGTAATCCATAATAGAGTCAAATAAAATGTCAAAAATACCCATGTGTAAATTTGAAAATTATTTATTAACCACAGGGGGGTTATGTATATATATTGAAAACCATAAGGGAGTTATATAGTAAAGCACTAAACCATCAAGGGATTATATGGTAAAATATAAAACCATACGGGGTTAGGATGTCATGCATATTATGTTTATATATTTTGGTGACTTTAGCCATATTAGTTTTTAAACAAGGGTAATTTTGATATTTTCATAGATTCTGTTATAGATGATCATTTCTGTCACTTTGACAGTTTAATCTAAATTATGAGAGGATTATATATAGATTTTAAAACTAGAGGAGGTTATGTGAAAATTAGCTATATCATAGGGGGTAAAGTGTAATTTGCTCGAAAAAGTATGAGTAAACAGCAGGATCAAGCCTAGTGGAGGTGAAAATGAGATATCAGATTGATTGGCTGATAAAGCCTTGGTTTAATGGCCAAAGTTGTGACCCTAAAAATTAGAGGTTCTAGGTTTAAATCTTCCTTTCTCCTCTTGCTTTTTAAATCTCACCCATTCCCCATTCGGAAAAAAATTACCAAAAAAAAGAGTAATTCTTCAGGTACAATTTATGATATTTTAGCAATTCTCACTGCAGATACGTACAACTTAGGATGTTCAACCCTCAAAGTTTTGGATATGCTGGTTTAATCGTGGCAGCAAAAGTGCATGAATCATTACTTAATTTGTCAGGCAATTAAAGTGGTTCTATACAGGGAACATATTTAGGCAGACTGGGTTTACAAATCACATGGAAGTCTAGAATGTTACCAAAATTCTGCAAGATTCATATGGCCAGTAATGGAAGATGATGCATGAAAATAAATGGTCCTTGGTACTGATACAAATCACATGGAAGTCTAGAATGTTACCAACATTCTTCAAATGATGGAACCTTCTTGAAAAAGTGAAAAAGGCCTTATTTGGTATTTAGTGACGACTTTGCACTGAGATGAACAGTGATAATCAAATACTTCATTGCCTGGCAAAGTGCCCCAACGGTTATACATTACTCAAATCCTACTAGGGGCATGGAAAAGCGACAGAGAAAGCCCTCATCTCACGAGACAAATACAAATAAGTTTTAGGGAAAATGGTCAATTAGTTCCTAAACTTTTTTTTCGTAGATTTAATCCCTATATGTTATTTATAGCCAATCTGATCCCTAAATTTATATTTCGGTTCCAATCAAGGAACTCAGCGGTGGTGCCACTGCATAATTTCCATCAGGTTCCTAATCGAGCAACCCAAAAGGGATATTTTACAGATTTCGATGATGGGGCTATAACAAAAATTAACCGAAGTCAGCCGAATAGCAGCTATTATAAGCATAGCAGCTATCAGTTGTTTTATTTTGTGACGTCTTTCTTGTGATATTATTGCTTTCCGAGGCCTTTCGTTTCTTTCCTCTTTTTTTGGTTTGCATTTGCCCTTCTAATAGATTAGATTTTTTTTTTTAAATTTGTACAGAATGTACTAGAGAATTTGACCACGGAGTTCATCCTCTGATCGTTAGAAGACGGGTGAGCTAGTCTATCCAGTTTTCAAAGATTATTTACTCGGGTGCGTGAAGTCTGGACTGGATAGATTGGTCCTGGCATCAATTACAGATTGGTCTTGGTTTTACAAAGGGTATATTAGAGACTTCGATGGCTTGTTTTTCATGGAAATATTTGTTTGCTCTGATAAGTTTCTATCTCTATCAGGTATTTTTATTGTTCTGGACTGTGTCAAATATGACTTTCCTGTTCTCCAATTCTTTGTTTGCACGTGTACTTGAGCTAGGAAGATGAGGAATTGGGGTGGGTTCATTGGGAATTATGAGTTTTTTCAATTGAATTGGGCGTCATTGAATTTCTCTCCTGGGTTTGGTTGGTTTTCAACTTTTCCTTAGCAGCTGCTTCACCTGCAAGTTGCAACTCCCACTTGAGATTCTTTAAGATTCCTTTTCTTTATGCTTAATTTCCACGGTGAGTATTGGAATGGAATTTAGTGAAACTGCAAATCGGTGAACATTTTGATGACCCTTTCTAAAACCAACAATGGTTTTTCACCCGTTTTGTCAAATAAACAAAATTTGGTTTTACAAAGAAGATTTGAGGGAAAGGGAAACATTTTCCATACATGTGATGTGTTTCTATCTACCGGTTAATTTTTGTTACAACCCCAGCATTGAAGTCCCTAAAATACTCCTTTTGAGTTGCTCAATTAGGAGCTTAATAGAAATTATGTGGTGACGCTGCCGCTGAGTTCCTTGTTTGGAACCGAAATATAAGTTTAGGGATCAGATTAGCTATAAATAATATATAGGGACTAAATCGATAAAAAAAAAGGTTTAGGGACTAAATTGGCCATTTTTCTTAAGTTTTTTTTTTAGCTAAATACTCTAAAATATGCGAAACATGCTCTTTCTCCTTTCTCAGCAAACTTGTAATGTTCTCTTTTAGCTTTGTTTTTTCTTATCTTGGAGAATTATAATTTTGATCCTTAATGTTTAGCATGTGTGCCAAATTGGTATCTAATGTTCCAATCAAAATAAATTTAGTCCTCAAAATTTGTGATTTCAAACAGATTTAGGACAATTAACAAAAATAGAACAATGGATAACGATCAACATTAAATTGTTGATAGTCAACGACTTTGGCCTAGTATTTTTGGTCCCCAATCTTTGATTTTAAATTAATATATTTTTTTAAATTTTTAAAAAGTGATATTAAGGGTTTTAGCATGAATTGAGATACAAATTGGAATGAAATAGAATTAAATGAGTAATAATACTTCTAATTAAAATTCTTTTTCCTTTTAATTTTTGTTTCCTTTACTCATGCTAAGAATATGTCACATGTTTCTTTGTTTGTATAGTTAGTCTCAAAATTTGTAATATATGCACATATTTATTATATATAATTTTTTCTTACTGTAAATAATTAATTGATCATGAGTTTTATTACTTTTATTTCAAATGAAAATTTTAAAAAAACCTAATTAAATATGCCTTTAAAATATAAGGGATATATTCTTTTTGTAAATTAAGTTGATCTGTTTTTTTTTTCACATTTTAATAGGTTATCAATTGATTTCAAAATGAAGTTGATATTTCATACAGATTATATGAACCACTAAATGATTATCAAGGTACGTAGATATTAAAATAAATGCTTTAAAACCACAATATTGGAACATTAGTTTTTAATTGCTAGGAATGACAACAGAAAATAACATGTGGTTGTTCTCAATTCACATCATTTGATGATCAAATTATTAAACATACAAAAACATAAGGTTTTTGCTAATTAAACTCACAAAAATGCAATTTTTGACACTTAAACCATAAAATGCATAACTTCACTGTAAATTTAGTTAATTAGCTATAAAAATGAATAAAACACACCAAAAATAACTAATATAATACACTTAAAACACATAAAATATGCATTTATCAGCAGCCTTGGCCTTTACTTTTCAGGCCACCATCTAGAAATCTCAACATGACGGTCCTCACGAACAACTTGTCTAGTTTTCCTAAGAGGTATCTTTGTGTTTGACCTAATTCTCTCAACATACCTATTAGATAGCCACTTGGAAGTAATATTTTTGTTTTTCCATGTATTGTTACAATTCTCATGCACATCATTCATTATCTTAACTATCACGTCTATTGAACTAAGTGCCTTCTCAATTGATGAGAACACAAACCACATACATGTTTTTTGCATATAGCCTTTACCTTTTCTTCTCATAGTTGCATGTTCAAACCAGCTTGCCCAATTTGATGCCATATTTAGCAACTGCTACCTAGAATTATTCTTTTGATTCAAACTTCAACCCCAACTCAAATCTAGGATCCTTCAAGAACTTGTCCCGCACAAATCTCTTATATCTGTCTTAGACCTGGTCACCATTTTCATTTGATGATCCATAATCACTGCTAAAATGATCAGGTACCCTATCTTCTTCCAAGGCATTCGTTTGAACTTTAGAAGTTGATGCTTTATCCATTACTTTGTTTCTTGTTCTTCTCGACAATTTTTCCCTGAAACAGGTTGCTATGGTTGCGTAATATTTGTTTCCTTGCTCAAAGAAATGCTATTGTCGTTGTTGAGTATTGCTTTTATTCTCAAATAAAGGCTGCTGTGGTTGCTGAGTATTGTCTACACTCCCCAACGAAGAGCGGTTAGCTCATTGCTGCTATTGTGACTACTGATTCCCAATCCTAGCCTGCTGAGAAGATTGACTGTAATGTACTTTCTCCTGGTCACCTACTATACTCTGTTGCTGCTGTGAAGAGATAGCTACATTATTTGTCTTAATATTCAGATTCCCAAGAAGATGTTCATATCCCCAGAACTCTACATCTCATACAAAGCTGCCTACATCAACTTTTGATTCAGAGTCCAATTCATCATCAATATCTCCCACTATCCCTTCAAATGCATCAGGTGTTGTCCTACTCATGTCTTAAATTCTCATCTGGTGCCTCACCTACCCTTGATGGTTATGCTAAGGTGGTTGTGCCATTGTCTACTTCAAACTAATGTGAGCGGGATGGTCTTGCTCCACTACTTACAATTTCAAAATAAGGATTTCTAACTACCCTACCTGCATCATCCAACTCCTCAATTAAAACACTTGACTTCTTCCTATCTATTGATTTACCCATAGCAAAATCCATCAAAACCTCATCAATTTCTTTAATTGTTAAGTGATTACAGTAAAACTCCAAGACTTTATACTTGTAAGCATAACTAGTAAACTTGATTACATCAGCATTTCTACACAATTCTCTCAACCTAGTGTTTAGGTCTTTGGTTGGCTAAAGATAGTAATGCATTATGGTATGGCTGCCTCAATATGCCTCAACTCCTCAACCATTTCGTTCAGTTTATGAATTGATATCTATTCACAGTCCCATAAATCTACATGATCTATGTCACCCCCAACAAAACTCGTATAATTTTCCTAACGAATTTTCCCCTCATGATGTATTCTTACAGTGAACCATTCAGAATCAGGCTCTGCATTAACATTAAGTGATTAAATAATTAATTAAGTGATTAACTAATTAATTTATGGAGTATAATAACCCTAAGCTTAGACCCGAGTCAAATTCCCCTACTAAAATATTGTACACTAATCAATAACAAAATAATAATATGCACTGCAAAGATTAGGTATAATATAGACATGGCCCAGTTGTATTATTAGAAAAGTTTCGAGACCACTAATGCTTATTTGCAGAGATAGAAAACTACAAAAACCCCATATCTAGGACAACCATTCCCCATATTTGAGACCAAATCGCCCCACATTCAGCCCCACAACCAAATTAGACCTTGTTAGATCATTAGTAGTTACTTTAATACACAGATCCATATATCGATTACCTTTTTTGCAAACAAACCTCGAGAACACATAGCGTATACTAATTGGGGGTTGAAGTAGACGTCTCTCCTCCTAATTTCTTCTCTATCATGCCTCTACACAAACTCTACCGACCAACCCCGATTTTGACCCACAACAAATTTTGACTAGAAAAAGGAGCGAACTCTAGGGTTTTCATCCTCTTGGAGAACAAGAAGTTATTTTTTGGATTAAAAGTACTTTCAAAGAATTTTAGGGGTTTTTCTTTGTCTTTCCACGGCAATGACAAAATTACCCCTTTTCAGAGTTCTCCGTCCACATTAATAGTGGAATTGGATAGAAGGGCTATAAATATATATATTTATCAATTGAAGGACTAAATGTATATTCATTAGTTGGAGAACAAAAAGTGCACCACATAGAAAGTTTGAGAACTATCATGATTTTTTGCCCTAGGATTAGCACTCTTGTAAACACCAAAATTTTTCCACATTTTTTTCACCAAAAAAATGCATATCTTTATTTGTATTTTTATTGTTTAAGTAATCATTTTTATTTTTATTTTTGTGTTATTTTGTAGGAAAAGGGAGAAAAGAAAATAGGATTTCCAAACAAATTGAAGCAAAAGTAGAGATTTTCTTTGTTTTAACCCAATAAAAATCCCAACCAAAAATTATCCAATCAAAATTCCCGCCAAAAACCCAACCAAAAGTCCACCAAAATCCAAATAAAACCCATGCCAAAAACACCAAAAAATTCAAGCTAAAACCCAAACAAAATCCAAGTCAAAATTCCCAAGAACGCACGGCCAAACCCAACCAAAAGCCTAGAAAGAAAGAAACCAACCCCATCGGCCGATTTCCTTTCAAAAAAAAAAAATTTCAGCTTCACGCATACGTACAGCACTTCTTCACAAACCAGCACCAGAACCCAGTACAAGAACAGCTAGGTTTTTCATTTTTTTTTTTTGAGGAATTCTAATTCGTTTTGGCTCCTCATTTTCTTGCCTTCCAAGTCTGATCAGTACAAGACACCTCACCATCAAATTCTAATCAAGAACAGCTATTAAAAAATGATCAAATGAACTCAAGAATAGCCACACAATCCCCTTTCCTTTGAATCTCAACTATTCCTCTTAAGGTTTAGTTTTCTATCCCATTTAAATAGAAAAACACGCAGCTTTAAGAAAAGAAAAATTTAGGAAAAGTTGGCAGAAACAACAAGAGGGGAGAAAAAAAGAAACGAAGGAAAAATAGCACAAATTTTTTCAGACAGAATTTTGTGAACAGGGCCTGTCTATCACCAAAATGTGACTTCAATTGTAGCCATTTTGAGGAGATCTCATTTCTGCACGATCTGGGATCTTCAATGAACAACTTTCATCTTGGAAATTTCTTGAAAAAATGCCTCCAAGCCTCTCGAATTAAGGCCCAAAATGGCTGACTCGCCAGCACTTGAACATTCTACGATGGAAGTTTGTTTGCTTAGTTTCAGCATCTGGGATGACTTTTCTTGACTTTTTCTCACGTTGGTTCGACCCCATAAGCATTAGAAGCCCTACTTGTTCATTTCTCTGGTCGATTCCAACTCATATGAAGATCCAAATCCATCATAGAGGAGTTCTAAGTTTTTTTTTGGTTTTCTTTGGCAAAGTCCAATGATTGGCATTTGTATTATGCTGATGCTCACTCAATGTTTTTTTTTTTTTTGGTTTTTTAAGCTTATAATGATCTTTTGAACTACCTGATGCATTTGTGTTTAAGTTTGAACCAAGATTTTTCATTCCTTTCGCTGAGCTTTTTTTTTTTTTTTTGTATAAGTTTGAGCAGCATAATCTTTCATTGGGCTCTGAATCTTGCATCAAGGCGCTGAAATCTTGTGTTTAGTATTTGTGTTACATGATTTTGTGTTTGAATTAACAAGAAGAAAATTTTGTTCTCCTTTCATTGAGTAATCATTTGGCATTTTACTTGGTTTTAGCTTTTCTGGTTTCTCATATGCCTTAGAATCCGTAGTAGCTTGCTGGTTTGTGCATAGGTTCTGGTTATTTGTAATTTGGTCCCCCAACTTTGGTATCATTATACTAAGGCCCAAAAATTGTGAAAAATGAATGAACTCCTTCCTTTTCAAGTCTGGATTTTCTTTTATACTAGTGAGACGCCTGCGGGATGCACAGGAGAGCTAATATTTCCCGTGTTAAGTTGTTTAATTTTTAACCGTAATATATTTCTTATAATATAGAGAGTCATATAATTGTTATAAGTCTGGCTTGAATTATAAAATAATAGTGTGGTAAACTGGTTGAGTGAATATAGCGTTAATTGTTTGTGCAGTATGGAGGATATTTTGTAATATAATGGTTAATAAAGTACTACAATTGAGACAATGCAGTGTGGACATTTTGTGTGGTATGAGTTGTATAAATTATGTGGTCTGGGTGAGGTAATTATAAAGATACACATCTATTTTTATGTATATCTCTATTACTCACTAAGTTACATAAATATAAGCCTATTTCCTCTTTTTGCACAAATTAAAACATTTAATCAATATAATCACAACAATTATTTTTCTTTCATATTTTTGTAAAATGCCGCTCACTAATATTAGATCATTAATCCACATTAAGATCCATGTATTATACATTGTTTTTGAAATTTACAGTACTTTAATTTTCTTAATGTAATAAACAATCTAATTAATGTTGCATGTTTGACTAAAAGAATAATAAAAAATAGCATACAACATTGCTTTTCAATTTAGAGCAATTTAGAGCCATTAGAAAAAATGAATATGCTAAAAATTTTATAATAATTTTATATATACATTAAATATGGATATTTATCTAACAATATAAAAGTGAGAGTTGCCCTATGAACAGTGCTTTTTTATCGAGCGGTTATCCTGCAATTGTTATTAGATATTCGAGCCATTAGTAAATAACAAACTAATTATTCTTTTTTATAGAATGAAAAGAATAAGAATAAAAACAAGGGCATTAAAATTTTGTAATATTTATATAGAGTAAATATGGATATATAGACTAATATATCTTTATAATTGTATGTTTTAAAAAGTAGTAGAATTAGAAACCATTTTTAGTCCAAACCCTTGACACCTTAATCAATTTTGGTTATTTGTGATAACAATATTGGACTTCTCTCTCTCTCTCTCTCTCTCTCTCTCTCTCTTTTAAATTGCTGTTCAATTTTTGGGAATCTTGCAGTCAAAAGCTACTGTTGAACATGTTAAACAACCACTACATTCAACAATTTTACAGAACACTATTTTATTTCATTTTTTTGCAAACAATTTTATGTAATGTCACAGTAATAAATCCATTTTTTAAAGTCACTAATGACAATAATTATTTATTAATTATTAATTATTTTCTCAATAATTGTGTATTTACAAAATACTTAATAATTTTATTTCATGTTAAGCCAACAATAATTTATTAATTGTTTCATTAATAATTGTGCATTTACAGAATACTTCAAAAGCAAATAATTAATCACAAAATTAACTTTCTACTAAAAATACAAGATTAACTTTTAAATTTTGTTTAAAAAGTAAAAAAATATCACTAAATTCAACATTCCAACTTAAAGAGCCTAAATAAAAAGGTATATAATAACATTAAATCACATAAATTGTCTCTTTTTAAGATGTACAACATATAAGGTAAATGTTAGATTGGATGGTAAAGTAGAACATGTGAATTTTGACAATCAATAGCTTCGATTTTTTTTTTCTTCTTTTCAAGTAGTACTATTAAAGAAATATAAGAAATCAATGAAATCCAGCATTTTATGTTCAATCCAAATTTTGAAAAGGAAGTCCCAAACCCAAGAGGGATGAATCATGAAAAAGATGAGAGTGATGGGCGTCTGCTGGTGGGTAGGAACCAGGATCACTTTCCATTTAATTATAGGCAAAGTAGGAATCGGAGAAGTAGCAATAGTTGGAAGCAAATGAAGCAGTCCAATTGACAAAAAAGGGCCAACCATTTGACAAGAATTATGGGATAACTGCATGACAAAAAATATACTTCCCCCGTCCCAAAATTTGGGACGTTTTTCGGGAGTAGCACTTTTTATACATAGTAAAATGGTGGACTGCACTTTTCATATTCTTCCAATTTTACCCCTTGTCTGACACACGGAAATAGCCAGCTAAAAGCAAAAGGTCACAGGAATGGTGAAAGTGTACATGTGTTGTGGTGGGCCATATGTAATTGTTTATTATTAATTGATGGAATCTTGTCATTATTACTAAGGGTATAAAAGGAAAGTAGTAGTGAAAGTTGTTTGACTTTTGCCATGAGACTCTTATTTGGGATAACAAAAAAGTGAAAACATGACATTAACAATGGGACGGAGGGAGTACTATTTATTGGACAACTCTCCCTAGTTAGATAGATAGATGTGTATAGATAGGTGGTAGGAGACGACAGCATGAGCATGTGTGGGCAACGAGCAAAAGGGGGCAATTACGCTATCCACAGTAGGGTAGCGTAGACGGGAGTTCATGGATGGGACCAATGTTTTTAAATTCGGACCGGTCAGTGAACCGGAGAGGTGGCCGGTTCGTGGTTCGATCGGTCCGACCGGCCGGTTCAAAGGTTCACTTTTTTTTTTTTTTTTTTTTTTTTTTTGTGTTAAGCACTAAGCAGGTTTCATTCTACACTTGAACTTTACCAACATAAACTTAATTTAAGTCATGATAATAATAAATTTTCTAAAAGTTATACACAAAACATGGAATGATAAATATAATTAAAATATCATAATTCACCACAAGTTTTCATAAATTCATTATAAACATAAATAGATACAATCCAAATGTGCACCAATTATCACAAATAAAAACACAAAAAATAATTAATTAAATATTTGAAATTCTTTTACAACCCTTAAAAAAATCCATAAAAGAGTTCAAGTTAAGACAAACTATTTGAATAGCAAACTTTTATCAGTGGCATGATAAGCAACCACACCACCTTCACAATTTCATCAACTTAAGCTGAAAAAGTTAAAATTTTTATTATAAAAATATAAATCTAATTGCTCAAACTAAAAAAAACTAAAAATTTTTGAAAAACAAATATACAGTTAAACACATAAAAAATTAATTGCTACTAAACATTACTAATTAACATGTTATATTAAATTCAATGATCCTATACCATTAATTATTTTAAATTCATTATCAATAGCTTCGATTATGTGCCAACTACCATATTTTTGACCAACCCAATGTTATTATTTGTAATTCCTACCCAATTCCTACACAGATGTGCACTACTTTTGCAAAAATTTCATCCTTAATTAATCGAATAAAAATAAAACAAAAATGAGGGAAACATATGAAAATTGAGGGGAAAAGAAGAAAATGCAAAAAATCAACCAAAGATAATAATATAGAAAAAACCTTGAAAAGAAAAAAATTAAACTTACTAAAATGTTGGAAAACAAGAAAAGTTGAAATTTTCAACTTGTTTACAATCTGCTAAAGATAATAACCAGATAATAATGGTGAAGACTTGAGAAAATCTTGTTGTGGATATTTGGGTTAAAAATGGTTAAGAAGAAAAAATTGAAAAAAAAAAAAGAGAAGAACTTGATGTTTTAATATATTTTTTAGTCAAGTAGAATTCTCAACAAACTTAAGTACAGTCTAGCGGTAAGATTGTCATATTTAAACTTGGAGATCCAGGTTCGAATTTTAGCTACACCATTCTTGATATTTTGTTGAAGAATTTAAAAAACCGCCGGTTCACGGTTCTTAACGGTTCGCACGGTTCGTCCGGTTCGTCCGGGTTTCAACGGTTCTCCATGAACTTCCGGCTTTAGCATTAGACCGGACCGGTGACATGGCCGGTTCGCGGTCCAACCGGTCCGGTCCGGTTCTGAAAACATTGGATGGGACTGATGTCTTGGAAAGTCAAACGTCGTGAGGTGAGCATTAACGGCGCAATAAAGAAGGACCCAGCGACCAGAAACAAACACCTTCAGACAAAAGCAACAGTGCCGTTACGTCAATTTCTGGAATGGGTTTCGCGAATTTGAACGGCCTAAAGCACAAATACAAAAGTCGACAAAGTTGCTCATAATTACCGAATTACCTGAAAATGGGAAGAGAGATGGAGGAATAGGGCCGGCAATTGTTTCTTACATTTGCCCTCAAAGTTGTTGAAAATTACCTTATAACCGCTTGACAAAAAATTCGACTTTTAACCGCTTGACAAATCCCAACTCTGGAACAAGATTGCCCAACAACTTTGATGAAAATGGGGAGAGAGATGGAGGAATAGGGCCGGTGAGTTCGTTTCTTATATTTGCCCTCAAAGTTGTTGAAAATTACCTTATAACCGCTTGACAAAAAATTGACTTTTCATTACCCAACTCCCGCTTTTATATGGTTTAGATTAGATGTCTCACGTATGTTTTGAGTGAATTATTTCTGGTCTTTAGGGTATAATTGGGGCTTGAATAAATTTGTTAAGTTTAGATTTTTATACATTTTTTAGAAATATATATATATATATATATATAAGGTTTTGATTCAATGGGCTAGAAAATTATTTATATGTTGGGCTTGTAGTATTTTTATGTGGGGCCTGTCTTTAATTTTGTATGGGCTTCTGGGTTTTATATTGGATCCTTTGCTAGTCATGCTTGGGTCAAGACATTAGAAGCCAACTTTATGTTATGGTTTTTGTGATTTGGGTTAAGCAAAATCTTTGTATTTTTTTTCTTTTTTCTTTTGCTTACTTTTTTTTTTTTTTACTTTGCTTGGGTAAATTTTGAACATTTTTGTATTTAATGAGGCTGAAAATTGGGCAAAATCATGAAATGCTACTTGCTGATTCGAGTCCATGCAATATTTTGTAATTTGGTTCTAAATTTTTGTATAATTATAATATGGCCCCAAAATTTGTGAAAAATTGAATGAATCATTCCCTTTTAAAGCCTTGGCTTTCTTCATATTATTCATGCATATTGATGGTAAACTATATCTGGTTTTTTTAAAGAAAAAATTGGGATCTAAATAACATGAATTAGTTTAGATTTTCAATTTTTGCAATTTTAAGAAAATTAATGTGAAAGGCATTGTTTTGGTAGTTAAAAAATTGTTTTGGGTAGTTAGTTAGTGTAAATCTGATTGTGTTATGAGAATAGACTAGTGAAAAACCATTTTTTGCAAAAATTTCATTTTTGACCCCTAATCTTTTAGGAATTCCAATTTGACCCCAAAAAAAATTTTATTTTTTCCAATTAGGTTCCTGGTCGTTATTTTTTTTAATTATAATTTTTTATCTTTTTTAAATTTTAAATCATGCTTCATGTAAATGCACCCAATTTGTAATTTTTAGGGATTTTATGTTTATTTTCATTTTTTAAATAATAAGGTGAATTTGCTATATGTTTACATTTTCTTTTAAAGTATTATCAATTAAATTGGTGTCTTGACTATTTTATTGATTTTAGAGTATAAATAGGGCAAATTCTATCTCATTTAGCCACTGTTTTGAGGGAGGTACATTCTATTTTTTTAATCTCTTTTTATATATTCCTATATATTTTATGTGTGATTGCATGTTTTAAGTACTTTTTCTTTTATCTACTTATTTTATTTATTTAATTTTGTTGTTTATTTGTGAGGCATTTTAATGTTAAATTGTAATAGATTAGGTTTTCCCCTTTTGTCCAAAAAATATATTTAGATAAATAAATGTAATAGATAGGTTTATTATTTTCAATGATTCTCCTCTTAGATTGCAGTTAGATCCCTCGAATGTAATAATTAGGTCTCATTTGCTTGCAAGTTTGTGTGCTTATATGTTTATCCGGTTTTCTTAGGATTTTTGCATCTAAATATCATACTTATGTATTATGTGCTATGTACTCTTACATATTTACTTTTTGTAATTCACCCCTTATTATGTATTATATGTGCATGACGTCACCACACTAATCCAATGTTAGTTGTTCACTTCCTTACTAGTCCGACGCTAGTGAGGATTTATAAAAATGGGCTAATCCAATGCTCTTTAAGCCATCGATATGCTAGATTCATACTTTGGTATGACATTTATTGCATCTCATGCATTTTTTCCTATTTTGAAGTTATTTTCATTTACATGATATTTTTCCTACTATTATTCCCTTACCTTCTATATGTTTGAACCATATCATTTAAAATTGCACATCATTTAGAAAATTAGAAGTAAGTTAATTCATTTTCTTAACTAGATTAGAAGAGTCACCCTTGGAATATGGGAAATGAGTGAGTATGATTTTTTTTAACCTTAGCACGCTATTACCCCTTTATAAGAAGGAAAATTGCGTCACAAACCTTAATCTCCCGTACCTATTATGTTGCATTCCTCTCTTTTAGTTCATATATATTTACATAGCATGATTTTCTTTTCTTCTAGTCTTATATTTTGCATATTCGTGATCTCTTCAAGGGATCAATTTTGAGCTTCATAATTAATGTTAGTTACACCAATTAAATTTCGAAGAGACATTTCGTCCCTCTTGATACTCTCTAAATTTAGGTTTGCATCCATATAGAAGCATACAAATATGATAAGTTTGATAGGTTAAATTAGGAAAATTTTTTACTAAATCTTACAATTAGTCTTGACTAGATTGAAAAGGTACCTTAAATCAAAATTTTTGCTTCCTTTTCTTCAACCATGACTCCCAAACTCTTTTTTCTTATTTTCGAAGATTTGGAGTCATCTAAAAGTGTTTTATTTACTTCTTCTCATTTTTAAATATTTTGAGTGATTTGGTATACCTAAACTCAATACCAAATGGTGACTCTACTTTTTTCTAAAAATCCTTTTTAGACTATTATTTTTTTATCCAAACCGTCACATTTTCTATGTCCCATTTAAGGCCCTTTTTCTTTATTTTCTAAAACAAAATAAAAATTCATTTTTCAAACACCATTTCATTTTTATTTTAAAAAATGTAGTGCGATAACTTGGCGACTCTACTGGAGATTTCTAGTGAATCTAAACACTTGGTTTAGTTTATTTTTTTCTTTTCTAATCTTTTTACATATCACATTGGAATGTTTTAGATTGCATTTTTCTTTCTCTTTTCTTTTTTGGGATTTTTTGCATTTCATACATGTAATCATCTCTCATTTTTTTGTGTATATGATGAATAATTTATTTATTTTCATTTATGTTATCGAGCTTTTGCATTTGAGGTGGGGGCATGCCATCCTAAAACTTTCATGCGTGCTTGATAATATTAGTTTCTCCCTTCAAAGGAGCAATTCATACGTGCATACGCTATTCCTTTTAACTCTTCATTTTATTTTCTTTCAGTGGTTGTCACACCACTCCTTCCTTATTAGGATTAGGATTGATCCATTTAGACATGTGGCCATAGCACAACGTGCACGTAGCAATGTTTAGGGGATCACTCTAACCACTGACTAAGGATTTTGGAATTGATGACCCTTTGCCCTTTTGTATGAAGCTTTGGAGTCTGAAACCTTATTGAGTCTTAGATGTATTAGTGACCCCAACTGCATGCACCTAGATTAAAAATCGCATAAGACAGAGTCAACCTTACCCTATTAGAAACGCTAGATATGAGGAGAAGGATTCTCTCTCTCTTTCTTTACCTTATATTTCTGTATTATTTTATTACTCTAATATATTGTGTGTTATTTATCAATTAAACTAGCCTCTCTTTATTTCTCCTCTCTTGCATTCACAAACCTTAGAAATAAGAGTCCTAACATGACACTCTTTAAGAGCCTACCTTAGTAACATTTAAATTATAATTTATTACATTAGTGTCCTAACAATTGCACATCATTTTTAACCCTGTCCCCACATATAAAAAGGTACCTTTAGGTCATGTTTAATTTTTGTTGTTGCATATTTATTTACTTTAATAAACTTGCATCATGTATTAACCTTAGAGGGAATGCCATTTAGAGAATCCCATTTTTTAGAATTATACCAACCTTTTCTCTTTTGGGTATGTAACACTTTATGGGACTTTCACGTTTAATTTTTGCCAAAAATTGGAGTAGGGTCTGCAGGTAAGGTATTTGACTTGAATTTTATGGTTCAGATGAACAATTCTCGATGAATCAAACAATTGTTGGTAATTTCAATTAAGATTCAAAGATGACATGCACTTCTCTCGTCTAGTAAACTCATCAAGTGGTGTCTCACCTAGAGCCGATCGGAGATTTTAAGGACATTGAATCAGACTGTTATTTGATAGAGGTATTGGTACAATTATGGAATCCTAGTTGTTCGACATTTAGAATAGGAAATAGAAAAATGACTGTGACAATTGAAGATATAGCCGGTCTTCTTAACTTGTCAGTACATGATACAACAGTAATATTTCCATTTGCCTCCGGTAAGACAGAATTTTGTCACTTCACTGGGTTAAAAGAGTTTGTAATACAAGGGTCTGATCAGAACATAGATGTATAATTCTTATTTGATAGATTTGCACTAAGAGATTGGTTCGAGAGGTATTTTGAAGACTTTTCGTTTACATCTAAGACAATGTGAAAGCGCAAGAAGCCGTGGGTATATGGACTCATTATGGTTGGGATTACCTCTTTCCGAGAATGGATAAAAAGATCACTTTCAAAATCACTAAACTCATGTTTGACCTCTTTCTTGGGATCAAAAATCGACAACGTTCTATAGTGCTAACTATATTATTCGATATATTTGTTACTTATACCAATTACCAGAGAAGGGCGAAATTCTTTCATGGTTCGAATCTGATTCTGTATATATGAGTTATAGAGCATTTTAGGAGACAACTACCTGCTTTCAATAGTTTATCCTTAATTGGGTACAATTGGATAGTGACTCATTACAAAAGAGTCGACAGAAATAGTCTATCAAGAAATGCATTAGAGTACTTGGATTTCTTAAGAACATTACTAGATCAAAGGATTAGGTGTGTTTTGGATTGGACTGACTGTATCAAACAAGTTCTTCGCACCAAGTCATTAGATTTTATCCCATTGTTAGGAACTCAAGACATCATGACTTATACTCCAAAAACATTTCTTAGGCAGTTAGGATGTGTTCAATGATCGCCACCTACACTCGATTTCATCGAATTTACCATCAATTTTGATAAGAAAATCAGGTACCAATTATTTAGGCTTGGGGCATGTTGTCCAATGATGAGAATATTGCCTACATTTCAGACTCTACACAAATGGCTTTGGTCAGTCCACAATACGAACATTGTCTCAGAGATTTTGGTGCGCAAAAGTTGCAAAAAGAGAAATCCGAGAAAGTCAAAAGGCTGATGACTATCATTGAGGCAAAAGATAGAGAGAATGTGCATGCAATTGAAGCAATCTGTAGAATTCAACAAAGATCTGACGGAGAAGAACAAAAAGTCATATGAGGAAATGCGAGAAAAACACCAAAAGTTGAAGAGAAAATGTGAAAAATTATATAATCAAGTTGAACACATGAGAAATCCCTATTCTTGAAAGTCGAAAGATGCTATAATAGATAGGTTGAAGAAATTTAATGACTTTATATGAAATCGCTTTCGAGAAATGATATAGATAATGTACATGAGTTTCACAAATGTGGCAATGAAATGAGTTTCATCTTTTGCAAAATTATTATTGATAAACAGGTTTGGTGAGCGAGCTCACTTCAAAAGTGTTGCATCATATTAGGCCAACCCTTGGCATAAAAAGGACACTCTCATAGGACATACATCTGAATTATTTAAACATTCACTAACTCGTGTCCTTTTCTTTTTCTTTTTTTTTTGAATAAATTGAAGCAATTTAATTAAAGAACGAATTCTAAGTAGATTTTTTTATCCATGTACTTTCAAACATAGCTACACATAGAAGTTCCATCATTATAAGGTCCCGCTGCAGAGACTTGAGAAACTATGTAAGCATGAGTTTGCACTCGAAATCATTGGAAAGATCTGCAATGAGTACCTCATCACATGTCGCATATTTAGGGGTCCAATTGAGTGAAGTATTGAACAAATTCAATGAATTAAATGTAGAAATGGCAGCGCAAAGACGCATGATTGATCAATTGTTTTCAAACCGCTACGGTGATGTCCAAACTAACCATATACCTGATGACGACAATCAACCTGAGCTAGAACCCTAACCAATATATATGTCCGCCATTTGAACCACATTCGTTTTACCTTTTACAAATCCCCAAGAGGGTGTCTTCATCTACTTCAATCCTAGTTTTTCACACATGCATCCAAACAATATCTTGGTTAACCCAACTAATACCTAAATTCTTAAAAATTATCCACAGATCAATCCAACTATTTCACCTAATTCTCAAGGACCCCAATCTCCAACCATAGAACTGTTTATGTTGGACACCACTTTTCAAGGAAAGATAGGAATGGATGAACACACTACTCCTATTGACAAGAATTTGCTGAAGAAATTAGATCAATTTAATAAGTTCATAAAGAAAAATGAAGGATTAAACAAGTATGGTGGTTTGGCTTATGATGAGTTGTGTTTCTTTTCTGATATGCAACTGCTTTTGGTCTTTAAAACTCCAAAATTTAGTAAGTATGATGGAACCGAAAATCCCAAAATGTATCTTAAAATGTTTGCTAACAAACTTGGTAAACCTATGGATGATGAAAGCTTGTCAATATGATTATTTCCTGAAAGTTTGGATGGTGACGCTCTGAATTGGTATTCTAATTTGAAGCCTGAAAAAATCAAAATTTGGTTGGATCTGTCTATAGTTTTGTAAGATAATATGAGTATAACTGCGAGCTTGCACCTACACGAACGGTACTCAAATGAACAGAGAGAAAACTCTCAGAGGATCACAAGACATATACAAAATGATGGAGAAAATTGGCTGCTAAGATGGAGCCCCCTATGATTAAAGAGGAGATTGTCTGCACGTTTATTAAAACCCATGATCCGCTATATTTTGAAGAGATCTTTCGCATCACTAGGAGTTCACTTGCGAGTATCATCAACAAACTTGAATAATATGATGAGTTTGTAAAATTAGAAAACAATTATCAATCTATTGGCTTCAAAAGTACTTTTGGTCGAAACAATAGCTGAAAGAACCTCCAATTTAAGAAAAAAGAAGAAAACGTTGCTTTTGTGTGGGATCAAAGCCCTTCTTTTAAACCAAAATTTTAAAAGCACCTTACATACTCATGTTTTTATCTATACTACTCAAATCCCTGACTTGTTTATCACACCACTATCAACTCTCCTTATCCTCGATCAAACTACACGAATACACCCATACCATTCCAAACTTTTCAACCTACCTTATAAAGTCATCCTTGTCCTCTCTATAATACAAGACTTGTTTCCCAAAATCAACCAAATCACGATTCTCCCGAAGCTAGTGGAATCCAGATTCAAAATCAATTTCGAACATTCACCAATTTAGGATGATTCATTGACCAACTGTACGAACAACTTAAGGCTATTGTTAAGATTGAAGTTATGCCTCCTAAGATTTATCTTAAGGGCTTTTCTATTGATTACGATCCTTAGACTATTTGCGCTTATCATTTTGGGAGTTTTGGTCACTCAATTATCAATTGATGGGTTCTAAAGTATAAAATTCAAAACATGATTGATGCTAGTGATATAGTTTTAAAAAGAAAGACGAACAAGGGCAGAATGTCAGGAAAAACCCCCTCCCGAAACATAAATGTACTGTTGAAACCATCACCGTTCATGAGGAGTTTGAGCAACCTATTCAATATATTATAGATGAGGCTGAAATAATTGGGATAACGAAGAAACTGTTCGTGTTAGAAGAGGAACCTTCTAAAGTTGGGAATATCAAAGAACCTTTTATCATAGATTTGCCGTCTTTTGAGCCTGTTGTATTTGAATTTTCAGAACAATCGTCTATTCATAATTTACAATAAGTGCCGTGAAGCTATGATGAGCCTACCATATTAATTGGAGATAAGGAGATATTGAAAGAGGAGGTAACTACTGTCACTAGATTTGGAAGAGTTATGGCCGATTCTGAAGTTCATACTCAACCAAAAGCCAGGAAGGATATCCCGTCACAAAAAATGTCTGTGGCTGAAAAAGAAACACTAGATTTCTTGAAACTACTAAAGTGGAGTGAGTACCATGGATATTTTGCTGGAGTTTCAAAATTCATCAAGAACTGGAAAAACCTCTGCCAATGTCATTGGTAAGAGAATTCAAAATAAAATGGTGGACTGGATTCAATCAAGAATTTGGAGATCAAACTAATGTGATCAGATTCCTGACCACTGGAGATAAATTAAAGTGGACAGCTACTACCACTACTCAAAAGGAGACGAGACAGTCAACAATCATTCCAACCACTACACCAACTCCACTCACTCCAAAAAGAGACAAAGAAAAAGTGACGGAAATGGCATCCGAAGAAACAGCCAGTAACTTTTTAATAAAGCAAATCATGCAGAATCCCGAGATGCTGAAAGAATATCTGAATTATTTACAAAAGCCAAAAGAAGAAGACAAAATAGAGGAGCCAGCAGGATCATCAGAGTCTACTTTTGATCCTTTTGATGATCCCATCGGTGGACAAAATCCAAACGACTTTTGAAAAAGAATGTCGGCCACAACAAATGAAAGCAAAATTGAAATTCAAATGAAGATGAAATGCAGAACCGAGCCTCTATAAATAGATTCAAGATTCAGAAGACAGGCATCGGCGAAAAAACCATCAGAGCAAAGTTAGAAAAACTCATTGTAATCACTACTCCTACATATTTCCATCTATAGTCAAAGCCTTGTACTAAATATTCAAACCTCTTGTATCATTTTGTCAAACAAGTTTGGCAAGTTTCCATTATTGAATTCAAGCTTCCGATTGTGTACTCTCAAAAGTCAAGTAAGTTTCATTAATTACATTCTAAGTCCCTACAATTTTTGCTTTTAGTTAACGTATATGATTAATTGCAAAGTCCTGGGTAGAAGTGGTATCAGAGCCACACCGTTGTTTATATTTCATACGCATATTTAAACTTTGCATTTACATTTACTTTATTTGAATTACGTTTCTATTTTAACTTGGCTATTTCATGCATTTATGTTACATATTTTATTAAACTTTACTGAAAACGTTGGTAAGACTTGATGCTTTGTCAGACCGTTGGTAAGTCCAGGATAGGATGTTCCAGGCATAGGCTCGGTTGTTCCCGTCTAAGTAAAATTTAATTAAATATTAAACATGGCTGCATTTCTTAGACAATTAAAAATAGGATCTAATTCAAAGCAAGAAAATGTAGTACAAAGTCATGAATATCATATGCCTATAAACAATTCAGATTGGACAATCCCAGAAGAAAAAATTGAACACATTTACAGAATTGGCCCTTTAGATTTCAAAACAGCTTTATCAGTCAAAACTCATGAAGAAACAATATCTATTCAAGAAGAATATCAAACAATACAATTATTAAATCATAGTACAATTCAAAAATATTTAAGTAAAGGATATCGTTATATTCATCTTGGATTAATACAAATTGCTGTAAAGCCCTTATTCCATCTAGGAGTAGATGCTCCAATATATTTAGCTTTAAGAGACACTAGACTCAAACGATATAAAACTTCCTTACTATCTATGATTCAAACAAATGTATGTAATGGACCCATATATTTTAACTGTGCTCCAAATTTTTCAATAGATCTAACAGACCCACATATACTAAATTCAGTTATTTTAGATATTCATCTACAAGGAAATGAATTTGAAAAATATACAAAGAATTTTGCGATAATATACAGAATATATTACAGACCTTTGTCTTCACATTTAAATCCAAAATTTATAATGACTCCAACTCTTAAAGATGAAAAAACTTTATTACAAGTAGATGCAGATAAACCTACAACATATATTCCAAAAAGACTAAAATGGAATGAAATAACTATACCAAGTGAATTTGAAATTAAAAATCCACAAGTAGCAAGAAATATAGAACAAACTACTGCAGAAGATATTATAGAAAAAGAAGATGGAAGTACTTTAATAAGATTTACATCATTAAAAGAAAGACCAGAATCATCTTATTCATGGTTACCAGCTAGACGTTCAAATTATGAGTCAACTGAAATTAATTTTCCTATGAAAAATACATCAAATTTTAAATATAAAACTCCTATTCCAGAAGTTGTAAATCAAAATTCCCCAACACATTCTCAAATGCAAGGTGAAATAAATGTTATAAATAGACCATATAAAATAAATCATAAATATTTACAAGAAGATTTTGATGATGAAGAAAACACAGAAAAAAGAATTTGGTTTTTTCAACTAGAATCAATATATAAAGAAAAATTAATTTTAGAATGGAAAAATGAATTAGAAAAACAAAAGTTTGATTTTCCTTTCTTTACCTGGTTATCATTTTATATTTCAAAAATAGGAATAAATGATGTTTATAATACTTCACAAATAAATGTTCAAACTAATTTATATAAAAAATGAAAATTAAAAGACGATCAAATATTAACCTCAATACACCCTCCATTACAAGAAGTAAAAATTAATATAGGAAAAGGAGAAGTAATAGCCTCACCTTTTAAAAAGGGAAGAGAAGCAGAATCAAGTGCAAATAATTCAATAAATCTAGAAGATCTTAAAAAAGTTTATCAACAAAATAATTACACCAATCAAATTCTTCATACAATATCTCAACATATGGAAGTATTAAATACAAAAATTGATACACTAAAGAAACCAGATTTAAAATTCCCAAATGATATATCAGCACCTCATTTTCAACCTAGAAGTCTGACAAGAGAAAAAGAACAAGATTTAGTACAAAGTATTAGTAATCAAAAGATAAGTAATACAGATAATTTATTAAATAAAATATCTAATGCTTTACAAAATCTAACTACAGATTCAAAACCATCAACACCTAAAATAAACACATTAGATCAAATAATAGAAGAAAATTCTACTGAAGAATTAGAAAATTTATCAGAAGAATCAATAAATTCAGATATAGAAGAAAATATAATTTTACCAATAGAAAATCAATTTGAAGAAGAAAATAATCAAATAAATAGAATAAAAAGGAAGAACTATAGTAACAATAAAAATTGGAAAATGGTAAGTTCAAAGAATTATTATCCAAGACCAAGTCCTCCTGACATTCAATATGAAAAAAGATCAAAATTTAGAACGACTAAATATGATGGAGATTCAATATATGAATGGAACATAGATGGCAAAGCTGAATATGAAGTATTAAATAATTTGCAAGAAATGGGAATGGCGAGATTAGCCTATAAGATTAAAAATATTCAAGAAAGAAATATTGCAACATTATTAGTTTCAGGATTTACTGGACAATTAAAGAATTGGTGGGATAATGCTTTAACATTACAAGATAAATTATCAATATTAGATCATACACAAGAATTAGAAGATGATCAAGGAAATATTCAAATACAATCAGATGCTGCAGAATTTCTAATTGTAACAATAGTTATGTATTTCATAGGAAATCCAAAAGAAGAATTAAATTCTAATAAAACATTTTTAACAAATTTAAGATGTCCAACATTATCAGATTTTAGATGGTATAAAGACATGTTTTTAACAAATGTATTAAGAAGACCAGACTGTAATGCTTCATTTTGGAAAGAAAGATTCATAACTGGATTACCAAGTTTATTTTCACAAAGAATAATGGATAATTTACAAAAAGAAATGGGAACAGATGTAATTTCATTCGAAAATATTACTTTTGGACAATTATTTTCTTTTGTGAAAAAAGAAGGATTAATATTATGTTCAGAATTAAGATTACAAATGAAATATGGATCTAAAACAAAAGAAGTAGGATCATTCTGTGATGCATTTGGAATCAAAAGAATCAAATCACCATCAGCATATAAGAAGAAAATTAAAAAATATTCTAAGAAACCAAGATATATAAAACCTAAGGAAAATGAACCAACTAAAAAGAGAAGATTTATTAAAAAGAAAATAGTTTGTTACAAATGTGGAAAAATAGGACATAAAGCAAACAAATGTAGATTAAAAGAAAAAATTACAGAAATATGTTCTAACGAAGAAGAAATTAAAAATAAATTAATAAACTTATTAATAAATGAAAACGAACAAAATACAGAAGATGATTATTACAATGATATTTCTAGTTCAGATAGTGAAGAAAATTGCAATTGCACTCCAAAATATATAAATGTAATAACTAAAAAAAAAGATAAAGAATTTTTATTAGATATAATAGAAAAAATTGATGATCCAATAGCTAAAAAAGAATATTTAGAAAGACTAAAAAGTTTAATTATTCAAGAAGATAAAATGCCAAAAATAATAGATCCTTTTAGTATATCAAAATTAATAGACAAATATCCTAATATAAATATAATGAAGAAAGAAACTACTAAAGACCTTCAATCAGAAATTAATAATCTTAAAATTCAAGTAAAACAATTACAACAAGAAATTATAGAATTAAAATTAAAAGATTTAGAGATAGAATCAAAATTAGAATTAATAAGTAATCAGCCTTCAACTTCTAATTCTAAAACAGAAGAAATATTAATATCAGAAAAATTAGTAGAAGAATCTCAATATTTAAATACTATTGAAAGAATAACATTTCAAAAATGGTTCGCTTTAGTAACTATTACAGTAGAAGATTTCAAAGAAACATTCGTAGCTCTAATAGATAGTGGAGCTGATACAAGTTGTATTAAAGAAGGAATAATCCCTACTAAATATTGTGAAAGAACAACTGAAAAATTAATGGCAGCAAATGGAGAAGACTTAAAAGTAAAGTATAAATTTACAAAAGGATCAATATGTAACAATGAATATTGCATTAGACATAATTTTATAATTGTAAACAATATACATCATGATGTAATATTAGGAACACCCTTTTTAATTCAAATATATCCATTTTTAGTAAGTAATGAAGGAATTTCAGTAAATATAATGGGAAAAATTGTTATCTTTAAATTCTTAACTCCAATAAAGCAAAAAGAACTACATACATTACAAACATCTTCGATATATAAAACAATAAACAGCATTACCAAAGTACAACAACAAATAAGTTATATTAAAGAAGAAAAATCTTATTTAAAAATTGAAGAACAATTAAATGATATTAAGATACAAAAAAGAATATTAGAAATAGAAGAATTATTACAAAAAGAAATTTGTGCAGATATTCCTAATGCTTTTTGGGATAGAAAACAACATATGATAGAATTACCCTATGAAAAAGACTTTGATGAAAAGAATATTCCAACAAAAGCTAGACCAATACAAATGAATTCTGAGTTATTAGAATTTTGTAAAAAGGAAATAAAAATATTACTAGATAAAGGATTAATAACTCCTTCAAAATCACCTTGGAGCTGTGCTGCATTTTATGTAATGAATCAAGCTGAAAAAGAACGAGGAGTTCCAAGATTAGTAATAAATTATAAACCTTTAAATAAAGTTTTACAATGGATTAGATATCCTATTCCAAATAAAAAAGATTTGCTTAATAGATTATTTAATGCAAAAATATTCTCAAAGTTTGATATGAAATCAGGATATTGGCAAATAATAATAAACCCAAAAGATAGATACAAAACAGCATTTACAACACCTTTTGGACATTATGAATGGAAAGTTATGCCATTTGGATTAAAAAATGCACCATCAGAATTTCAAAATATAATGAATGATATTTTCAATCCTTACAGTTCATTCAGTATAGTCTATATAGATGATGTATTAATATTTTCAGAATCAATAGAACAACATTTTAAACATTTAAGTATATTTTTAAAAATAGTCAAGAAAAATGGATTAGTTGTTTCAGCACCAAAAATGAAATTATTTCAAACAAAAGTAAGATTTTTAGGACATAATATATATCAAGGAACAATAAAACCAATTAATAGAGCTTTAGAATTTGCTACTAAATTTCCAGATGAGATCAAAGATAAAAATCAATTACAAAGATTTTTAGGATGTTTAAATTACATAGCAGATTTCTTTCCTAAATTAAGGCAAGAATGTTCCATATTATTTAATAGATTAAAGAAAAATCCAAAACCTTGGACAGAAGAACATACTCAAAAAATAAAGTATTTAAAAGCAAAAATAGAATCATTACCATGTTTATGCCTACCTCATCCTAAAGCATTTATGATAGTTGAAACAGATGCATCAGAATTAGGATACGGTGGAATATTAAAACAAAAAATAGATAATTCAAAAGAAGAATTAGTTAGATTTCATTCAGGAACATGGTCTGATCCTCAAAAGAATTATTCAACTATTAAAAAAGAAATTTTATCAATAGTTTTGTGTATATCTAAATTTCAAGATGATTTGTATAATAAGAAATTTTTAATTAGAATAGATTGTAAATCTGCAAAAGAGATTCTACAAAAAGATGTTCAAAATATAGTGTCAAAACAAATATTTGCAAGATGGCAAGCTATTTTATCTGTATTCGATTTTGATATAGAATTTATCAAAGGAGAAAATAATTCTTTACCAGATTTTCTAACCAGAGAATTCCTACAAGGACATGGATCCAGCAACGATGGCAAATGCTCGTGAATATGCAAATTATTTGAGAACTCAACGAGATTCTCCCAGCCTTCAAAATAAAGAAAAATCGATTCAATCCAGAGGATATGTCTATTCCATTCAGACTCCAAATGGAAGACAATTTATTCCCTCTTACCAAATTCCTAAATATGATGAAATATATATTCACAAAAGTCCCTATGCAACCATTACTCAAAAAGAAAAAGCCTTTCTTATACAAAGACAAATTCAGAAAAACACTATCAGACTTCTTACCCATCAGAGATTAAGCAGAAGTGGAGATTTTCTTCACAATCAATATATTCAACATTACCAAAAACAGAACAAAGAATTATCTGATCAACTTAAAGATATTATTTATTAAATTTTGCAGGAAGATGGATTCAAAAGCAGGAAGTTCCAGACCAAAGACTCCTCAAGATTATGAGATGAGTCTAACTCCTGTTACTCAAAATAGATTTCAATTATTATCAGATTTTCCAGCATTGACTTATAGTCAAGCTGCTACTCCAATTGCTTCTCAAATAAGACCCATTCAACAACTAGCAAAATCCCCAGAAAAATCTCAAGGAAATACTTATTTCACAAAGCCATTTACTCAACATATTACTTTAACCAGATTCCAAGAAATACCCATATACTCTACTCTTCATCAAGTTACTCAAAGAATCTTTCCTCCAAAATGCTATTGGCAACCAGATGACCCTTCAAAAAATCTAGATTATTATGAATTAATCCTTACAGATACTCAATCTGTAGAGATTTACCCAATTCCATATAAAAAGAATCCCAACATTATTAGCCATTCTAAGTGTATTATAAAGAAAGTTTGTTCTCCTAATGAATGGACTTCTCTTTATTCCAAAAAATCCTTTTCAGTGAACTTTATTCCAGATGGATTTACATATCAAGATTACAAAATGGCATGGTATCGTGCTTTCCTTTTTAGACCATTCAACCATTCCTGGTTCTTCACATTCAAAGGCAGTTGCAGTAAAGAATTCCCAATTTGGTTCAATCACTGGTGGAAATGGTTTGGACCCCAACCAGAAATTCTACCTCCAAATGTTCTCATGGGATTTCAAACATATCTAAAAAGAGCAAAGGGGGAAGAGTATACAAGACCAATTTTATTCCACATGGAATTCAAAGTGCCATGGATATTTTGCTGGAGTTTCAAAATTCATCAAGAACTGGAAAAACCTCTGCCAATGTCATTGGTAAGAGAATTCAAAATAAAATGGTGGACTGGATTCAATCAAGAATTTGGAGATCAAACTAATGTGATCAGATTCCTGACCACTGGAGATAAATTAAAGTGGACAGCTACTACCACTACTCAAAAGGAGACGAGACAGTCAACAATCATTCCAACCACTACACCAACTCAACTCACTCCAAAAAGAGACAAAGAAAAAGTGACGGAAATGACATCCGAAGAAACAGCCAGTAACTTTTTAATAAAGCAAATCATGCAGAATCCCGAGATGCTGAAAGAATATCTGAATTATTTACAAAAGCCAAAAGAAGAAGACAAAATAGAGGAGCCAGCAGGATCATCAGAGTCTACTTTTGATCCTTTTGATGATCCCATCGGTGGACAAAATCCAAACGACTTTTGAAAAAGAATGTCGGCCACAACAAATGAAAGCAAAATTGAAATTCAAATGAAGATGAAATGCAGAACCGAGCCTCTATAAATAGATTCAAGATTCAGAAGACAGGCATCGGCGAAAAAACCATCAGAGCAAAGTTAGAAAAACTCATTGTAATCACTACTCCTACATATTTCCATCTATAGTCAAAGCCTTGTACTAAATATTCAAACCTCTTGTATCATTTTGTCAAACAAGTTTGGCAAGTTTCCATTATTGAATTCAAGTTTCCGATTGTGTACTCTCAAAAGTCAAGTAAGTTTCATTAATTACATTCTAAGTCCCTACAATATTTGCTTTTAGTTAACGTATATGATTAATTGCAAAGTCCTGGGTAGAAGTGGTATCAGAGCCACACCGTTGTTTATATTTCATACGCATATTTAAACTTTGCATTTACATTTACTTTATTTGAATTACGTTTCTATTTTAACTTGGCTATTTCATGCATTTATGTTACATATTTTATTAAACTTTACTGAAAACGTTGGTAAGACTTGATGCTTTGTCAGACCGTTGGTAAGTCCAGGATAGAATGTTCCAGGCATAGGCTCGGTTGTTCCCGTCTAAGTAAAATTTAATTAAATATTAAACATGGCTGCATTTCTTAGACAATTAAAAATAGGATCTAATTCAAAGCAAGAAAATGTAGTACAAAGTCATGAATATCATATGCCTATAAACAATTCAGATTGGACAATCCCAGAAGAAAAAATTGAACACATTTACAGAATTGGCCCTTTAGATTTCAAAACAGCTTTATCAGTCAAAACTCATGAAGAAACAATATCTATTCAAGAAGAATATCAAACTATACAATTATTAAATCATAGTACAATTCAAAAATATTTAAGTAAAGGATATCGCTATATTCATATAGGTTTAATACAGATTGCTGTAAAACCTTTATTCCATTTAGGAGTTGATGCTCCAATATACTTAGCATTAAGAGATACTAGACTCAAAAGATATAAAACTTCTTTACTTTCTATGATTCAAACAAATGTATGTAACGGACCCATATATTTTAACTGTGCTCCAAATTTTTCAATAGATTTAACAGACCCTCATATACTAAATTCAGTTATATTAGATATTCATCTACAAGGAAATGAATTTGAAAAACACACAAAGAATTTTGCAATAATATATAGAATATATTACAGACCTTTGTCTTCACATTTAAATCCAAAATTTATAATGACTCCAACTCTAAAAGATGAAACAACTTTATTACAAGTAAATGCAGACATACCTACAACATATATTCCAAAAAGACTAAAATGGAATGAAATTACTATACCTAGTGAATTCGAAATTAAAAATTCACAAGTAGCAAGAAATATAGAACAAACTACTGCAGAAGATATTATAGAAAAAGAAGATGGAAGTACTTTAATAAGATTTACATCATTAAGAGAAAGACCAGAATCATCTTATTCATGGTTACCAGCTAGACGTTCAAATTATGAGTCAACTGAAAGTAATTTCCCTATGGAAAATACATCAAATTTTAAATATAAAACTCCTATTCCAGAAGTTGTAAATCAAAATTCCCCAACACATTCTCAAATGCAAGGTGAAATAAATGTTATAAATAGACCATATAAAATAAATCATAAATATTTACAAGAAGATTTTGATGATGAAGAAAACAGAGAAAAAAGAATTTGGTTTTTTCAACTAGAATCAATATATAAAGAAAAATTAATTTTAGAATGGAAAAATGAATTAGAAAAACAAAAGTTTGATTTTCCTTTCTTTACCTGGTTATCATTTTATATTTCAAAAATAGGAATAAATGATGTTTATAATACTTCACAAATAAATGTTCAAACTAATTTATATAAAAAATGAAAATTAAAAGACGATCAAATATTAACCTCAATACACCCTCCATTACAAGAAGTAAAAATTAATATAGGAAAAGGAGAAGTAATAGCCTCACCTTTTAAAAAGGGAAGAGAAGCAGAATCAAGTGCAAATAATTCAATAAATCTAGAAGATCTTAAAAAAGTTTATCAACAAAATAATTACACCAATCAAATTCTTCATACAATATCTCAACATATGGAAGTATTAAATACAAAAATTGATACACTAAAGAAACCAGATTTAAAATTCCCAAATGATATATCAGCACCTCATTTTCAACCTAGAAGTCTGACAAGAGAAAAAGAACAAGATTTAGTACAAAGTATTAGTAATCAAAAGATAAGTAATACAGATAATTTATTAAATAAAATATCTAATGCCTTACAAAATCTAACTACAGATTCAAAACCATCAACACCCAAAATAAACACATTAGATCAAATAATAGAAGAAAATTCTACTGAAGAATTAGAAGATTTATCAGAAGAATCAATAAATTCAGATATAGAAGAAAATATACTTTTACCAATAGAAAATCAATTTGAAGAAGAAAATAATCAAATAAATAGAATAAAAAGGAAGAACTATAGTAACAATAAAAATTGGAAAATGGTAAGTTCAAAGAATTATTATCCTAGACCAAGTCCTCCTGACATTCAATATGAAGAAAGATCAAAATTTAGAACTACTAAATATGATGGAGATTCAATATATGAATGGAACATAGATGGCAAAGCTGAATATGAAGTATTAAATAATTTGCAAGAAATGGGAATGGCGAGATTAGCCTATAAGATTAAAAATATTCAAAAAAGAAATATTGCAACATTATTAGTTTCAGGATTTACTGGACAATTAAAGAATTGGTGGGATAATGCTTTAACATTACAAGATAAATTATCAATATTAGATCATACACAAGAATTAGAAGATGATCAAGGAAATATTCAAATACAATCAGATGCTGCAGAATTTCTAATTGTAACAATAGTTATGTATTTCATAGGAAATCCAAAAGAAGAATTAAATTCTAATAAAACATTTTTAACAAATTTAAGATGTCCAACATTATCAGATTTTAGATGGTATAAAGACATGTTTTTAACAAATGTATTAAGAAGACCAGACTGTAATGCTTCATTTTGGAAAGAAAGATTCATAACTGGATTACCAAGTTTATTTTCACAAAGAATAATGGATAATTTACAAAAAGAAATGGGAACAGATGTAATTTCATTCGAAAATATTACTTTTGGACAATTATTTGCTTTTGTGAAAAAAGAAGGATTAATATTATGTTCAGAATTAAGATTACAATATTTGCTTTTAGTTAACGTATATGATTAATTGCAAAGTCCTGGGTAGAAGTGGTATCAGATAGTGTTTTGAATATTAACCTCAATACACCATACTGAATGAACTGTAAGGATTGAAAATATCATTCATTATATTTTGAAATTCTGATGGTGCATTTTTTAATCCAAATGGCATAACTTTCCATTCATAATGTCCAAAAGGTGTTGTAAATGCTGTTTTGTATCTATCTTTTGGGTTTATTATTATTTACCAATATCCTGATTTCATATCAAACTTTGAGAATATTTTTGCATTAAATAATCTATTAAGCAAATCTTTTTTATTTGCAATAGGATATCTAATCCATTGTAAAACTTTATTTAAAGGTTTATAATTTATTACTAATCTTGGAACTCCTCGTTCTTTTTCAGCTTGATTCATTACATAAAATGCAGCACAGCTCCAAGGTGATTTTGAAGGAGTTATTAATCCTTTATCTAGTAATATTTTTATTTCCTTTTTACAAAATTCTAATAACTCAGAATTCATTTGTATTGGTCTAGCTTTTGTTGGAATATTCTTTTCATCAAAGTCTTTTTCATAAGGTAATTCTATCATATGTTGTTTTCTATCCCAAAAAGCATTAGGAATATCTGCACAAATTTGTAAATAATTCAGATATTCTTTCAGCATCTCGGGATTCTGCATGATTTGCTTTATTAAAAAGTTACTGGCTGTTTCTTCGGATGCCATTTCCGTCACTTTTTCTTTGTCTCTTTTTGGAGTGAGTGGAGTTGGTGTAGTGGTTGGAATGATTGTTGACTGTCTCGTCTCCTTTTGAGTAGTGGTAGTAGCTGTCCACTTTAATTTATCTCCAGTGGTCAGGAATCTGATCACATTAGTTTGATCTCCAAATTCTTGATTGAATCCAGTCCACCATTTTATTTTGAATTCTCTTACCAATGACATTGGCAGAGGTTTTTCCAGTTCTTGATGAATTTTGAAACTCCAGCAAAATATCCATGGTACTTTGAATTCCATGTGGAATAAAATTGGTCTTGTATACTCTTCCCCCTTTGCTCTTTTTAGATATGTTTGAAATCCCATGAGAACATTTGGAGGTAGAATTTCTGGTTGGGGTCCAAACCATTTCCACCAGTGATTGAACCAAATTGGGAATTCTTTACTGCAACTGTCTTTGAATGTGAAGAACCAGGAATGGTTGAATGGTCTAAAAAGGAAAGCACGATACCATGCCATTTTGTAATCTTGATATGTAAATCCATCTGGAATAAAGTTCACTGAAAAGGATTTTTTGGAATAAAGAGAAGTCCATTCATTAGGAGAACAAACTTTCTTTATAATACACTTAGAATGGCTAATAATGTTGGGATTCTTTTTATCTGGAATTGGGTAAATCTCTACAGATTGAGTATCTGTAAGGATTAATTCATAATAATCTAGATTTTTTGAAGGGTCATCTGGTTGCCAATAGCATTTTGGAGGAAAGATTCTTTGAGTAACTTGATGAAGAGTAGAGTATATGGGTATTTCTTGGAATCTGGTTAAAGTAATATGTTGAGTAAATGGCTTTGTGAAATAAGTATTTCCTTGAGATTTTTCTGGGGATTTTGCTAGTTGTTGAATGGGTCTTATTTGAGAAGCAATTGGAGTAGCAGCTTGACTATAAGTCAATGCTGGAAAATCTGATAATAATTGAAATCTATTTTGAGTAACAGGAGTTAGACTCATCTCATAATCTTGAGGAGTCTTTGGTCTGGAACTTCCTGCTTTTGAATCCATCTTCCTGCAAAATTTAATAAATAATATCTTTAAGTTGATCAGATAATTCTCTGTTCTGTTTTTGGTAATGTTGAATATATTGATTGTGAAGAAAATCTCCACTTCTGCTTAATCTCTGATGGGTAAGAAGTCTGATAGTGTTTTTCTGAATTTGTCTTTGTATAAGAAAGGCTTTTTCTTTTTGAGTAATGGTTGCATAGGGACTTTTGTGAATATATATTTCATCATATTTAGGAATTTGGTAAGAGGGAATAAATTGTCTTCCATTTGGAGTCTGAATGGAATAGACATATCCTCTGGATTGAATCGATTTTTCTTTATTTTGAAGGCTGGGAGAATCTCGTTGAGTTCTCAAATAATTTGCATATTCACGAGCATTTGCCATCGTTGCTGGATCCCTGTCCTTGTAGGAATTCTCTGGTTAGAAAATCTGGTAAAGAATTATTTTCTCCTTTGATAAATTCTATATCAAAATCGAATACAGATAAAATAGCTTGCCATCTTGCAAATATTTGTTTTGACACTATATTTTGAACATCTTTTTGTAGAATCTCTTTTACAGATTTACAATCTATTCTAATTAAAAATTTCTTATTATACAAATCATCTTGAAATTTGGATATACATAAAACTATTGATAAAATTTCTTTTTTAATAGTTGAATAATTCTTTTGAGGATCAGACCATGTTCCTGAATGAAATCTAACTAATTCTTCTTTTGAATTATCTATTTTTTGTTTTAATATTCCACCGTATCCTAATTCTGATGCATCTGTTTCAACTATCATAAATGCTTTAGGATGAGGTAGGCATAAACATGGTAATGATTCTATTTTTGCTTTTAAATACTTTATTTTTTGAGTATGTTCTTCTGTCCAAGGTTTTGGATTTTTCTTTAATCTATTAAATAATATGGAACATTCTTGCCTTAATTTAGGAAAGAAATCTGCTATGTAATTTAAACATCCTAAAAATCTTTGTAATTGATTTTTATCTTTGATCTCATCTGGAAATTTAGTAGCAAATTCTAAAGCTCTATTAATTGGTTTTATTGTTCCTTGATATATATTATGTCCTAAAAATCTTACTTTTGTTTGAAATAATTTCATTTTTGGTGCTGAAACAACTAATCCATTTTTCTTGACTATTTTTAAAAATATACTTAAATGTTTAAAATGTTGTTCTATTGATTCTGAAAATATTAATACATCATCTATATAGACTATACTGAATGAACTGTAAGGATTGAAAATATCATTCATTATATTTTGAAATTCTGATGGTGCATTTTTTAATCCAAATGGCATAACTTTCCATTCATAATGTCCAAAAGGTGTTGTAAATGCTGTTTTGTATCTATCTTTTGGGTCTATTATTATTTGCCAATATCCTGATTTCATATCAAACTTTGAGAATATTTTTGCATTAAATAATCTATTAAGCAAATCTTTTTTATTTGGAATAGGATATCTAATCCATTGTAAAACTTTATTTAAAGGTTTATAATTTATTACTAATCTTGGAACTCCTCGTTCTTTTTCAGCTTGATTCATTACATAAAATGCAGCACAGCTCCAAGGTGATTTTGAAGGAGTTATTAATCCTTTATCTAGTAATATTTTTATTTCCTTTTTACAAAATTCTAATAACTCAGAATTCATTTGTATTGGTCTAGCTTTTGTTGGAATATTCTTTTCATCAAAGTCTTTTTCATAGGGTAATTCTATCATATGTTGTTTTCTATCCCAAAAAGCATTAGGAATATCTGCACAAATTTCTTTTTGTAATAATTCTTCTATTTCTAATATTCTTTTTTGTATCTTAATATCATTTAATTGTTCTTCAATTTTTAAATAAGATTTTTCTTCTTTAATATAACTTATTTGTTGTTGTACTTTGGTAATGCTGTTTATTGTTTTATATATCGAAGATGTTTGTAATGTATGTAGTTCTTTTTGCTTTATTGGAGTTAAGAATTTAAAGATAACAATTTTTCCCATTATATTTACTGAAATTCCTTCATTACTTACTAAAAATGGATATATTTGAATTAAAAAGGGTGTTCCTAATATTACATCATGATGTATATTGTTTACAATTATAAAATTATGTCTAATGCAATATTCATTGTTACATATTGATCCTTTTGTAAATTTATACTTTACTTTTAAGTCTTCTCCATTTGCTGCCATTAATTTTTCAGTTGTTCTTTCACAATATTTAGTAGGGATTATTCCTTCTTTAATACAACTTGTATCAGCTCCACTATCTATTAGAGCTACGAATGTTTCTTTGAAATCTTCTACTGTAATAGTTACTAAAGCGAACCATTTTTGAAATGTTATTCTTTCAATAGTATTTAAATATTGAGATTCTTCTACTAATTTTTCTGATATTAATATTTCTTCTGTTTTAGAATTAGAAGTTGAAGGCTGATTACTTATTAATTCTAATTTTGATTCTATCTCTAAATCTTTTAATTTTAATTCTATAATTTCTTGTTGTAATTGTTTTACTTGAATTTTAAGATTATTAATTTCTGATTGAAGGTCTTTAGTAGTTTCTTTCTTCATTATATTTATATTAGGATATTTGTCTATTAATTTTGATATACTAAAAGGATCTATTATTTTTGGCATTTTATCTTCTTGAATAATTAAACTTTTTAGTCTTTCTAAATATTCTTTTTTAGCTATTGGATCATCAATTTTTTCTATTATATCTAATAAAAATTCTTTATCTTTTTTTTTAGTTATTACATTTATATATTTTGGAGTGCAATTGCAATTTTCTTCACTATCTGAACTAGAAATATCATTGTAATAATCATCTTCTGTATTTTGTTCGTTTTCATTTATTAATAAGTTTATTAATTTATTTTTAATTTCTTCTTCGTTAGAACATATTTCTGTAATTTTTTCTTTTAATCTACATTTGTTTGCTTTATGTCCTATTTTTCCACATTTGTAACAAACTATTTTCTTTTTAATAAATCTTCTCTTTTTAGTTGGTTCATTTTCCTTAGGTTTTATATATCTTGGTTTCTTAGAATATTTTTTAATTTTCTTCTTATATGCTGATGGTGATTTGATTCTTTTGATTCCAAATGCATCACAGAATGATCCTACTTCTTTTGTTTTAGATCCATATTTCATTTGTAATCTTAATTCTGAACATAATATTAATCCTTCTTTTTTCACAAAAGAAAATAATTGTCCAAAAGTAATATTTTCGAATGAAATTACATCTGTTCCCATTTCTTTTTGTAAATTATCCATTATTCTTTGTGAAAATAAACTTGGTAATCCAGTTATGAATCTTTCTTTCCAAAATGAAGCATTACAGTCTGGTCTTCTTAATACATTTGTTAAAAACATGTCTTTATACCATCTAAAATCTGATAATGTTGGACATCTTAAATTTGTTAAAAATGTTTTATTAGAATTTAATTCTTCTTTTGGATTTCCTATGAAATACATAACTATTGTTACAATTAGAAATTCTGCAGCATCTGATTGTATTTGAATATTTCCTTGATCATCTTCTAATTCTTGTGTATGATCTAATATTGATAATTTATCTTGTAATGTTAAAGCATTATCCCACCAATTCTTTAATTGTCCAGTAAATCCTGAAACTAATAATGTTGCAATATTTCTTTCTTGAATATTTTTAATCTTATAGGCTAATCTCGCCATTCCCATTTCTTGCAAATTATTTAATACTTCATATTCAGCTTTGCCATCTATGTTCCATTCATATATTGAATCTCCATCATATTTAGTCGTTCTAAATTTTGATCTTTCTTCATATTGAATGTCAGGAGGACTTGGTCTTGGATAATAATTCTTTGAACTTACCATTTTCCAATTTTTATTGTTACTATAGTTCTTCCTTTTTATTCTATTTATTTGATTATTTTCTTCTTCAAATTGATTTTCTATTGGTAAAATTATATTTTCTTCTATATCTGAATTTATTGATTCTTCTGATAAATCTTCTAATTCTTCAGTAGAATTTTCTTCTATTATTTGATCTAATGTGTTTATTTTAGGTGTTGATGGTTTTGAATCTGTAGTTAGATTTTGTAAAGCATTAGATATTTTATTTAATAAATTATCTGTATTACTTATCTTTTGATTACTAATACTTTGTACTAAATCTTGTTCTTTTTCTCTTGTCAGACTTCTAGGTTGAAAATGAGGTGCTGATATATCATTTGGGAATTTTAAATCTGGTTTCTTTAGTGTATCAATTTTTGTATTTAATACTTCCATATGTTGAGATATTGTATGAAGAATTTGATTGGTGTAATTATTTTGTTGATAAACTTTTTTAAGATCTTCTAGATTTATTGAATTATTTGCACTTGATTCTGCTTCTCTTCCCTTTTTAAAAGGTGAGGCTATTACTTCTCCTTTTCCTATATTAATTTTTACTTCTTGTAATGGAGGGTGTATTGAGGTTAATATTTGATCGTCTTTTAATTTTCATTTTTTATATAAATTAGTTTGAACATTTATTTGTGAAGTATTATAAACATCATTTATTCCTATTTTTGAAATATAAAATGATAACCAGGTAAAGAAAGGAAAATCAAACTTTTGTTTTTCTAATTCATTTTTCCATTCTAAAATTAATTTTTCTTTATATATTGATTCTAGTTGAAAAAACCAAATTCTTTTTTCTGTGTTTTCTTCATCATCAAAATCTTCTTGTAAATATTTATGATTTATTTTATATGGTCTATTTATAACATTTATTTCACCTTGCATTTGAGAATGTGTTGGGGAATTTTGATTTACAACTTCTGGAATAGGAGTTTTATATTTAAAATTTGATGTATTTTTCATAGGAAAATTAATTTCAGTTGACTCATAATTTGAACGTCTAGCTGGTAACCATGAATAAGATGATTCTGGTCTTTCTTTTAATGATGTAAATCTTATTAAAGTACTTCCATCTTCTTTTTCTATAATATCTTCTGCAGTAGTTTGTTCTATATTTCTTGCTACTTGTGGATTTTTAATTTCAAATTCACTTGGTATAGTTATTTCATTCCATTTTAGTCTTTTTGGAATATATGTTGTAGGTTTATCTGCATCTACTTGTAATAAAGTTTTTTCATCTTTAAGAGTTGGAGTCATTATAAATTTTGGATTTAAATGTGAAGACAAAGGTCTGTAATATATTCTGTATATTATCGCAAAATTCTTTGTATATTTTTCAAATTCATTTCCTTGTAGATGAATATCTAAAATAACTGAATTTAGTATATGTGGGTCTGTTAGATCTATTGAAAAATTTGGAGCACAGTTAAAATATATGGGTCCATTACATACATTTGTTTGAATCATAGATAGTAAGGAAGTTTTATATCGTTTGAGTCTAGTGTCTCTTAAAGCTAAATATATTGGAGCATCTACTCCTAGATGGAATAAGGGCTTTACAGCAATTTGTATTAATCCAAGATGAATATAACGATATCCTTTACTTAAATATTTTTGAATTGTACTATGATTTAATAATTGTATTGTTTGATATTCTTCTTGAATAGATATTGTTTCTTCATGAGTTTTGACTGATAAAGCTGTTTTGAAATCTAAAGGGCCAATTCTGTAAATGTGTTCAATTTTTTCTTCTGGGATTGTCCAATCTGAATTGTTTATAGGCATATGATATTCATGACTTTGTACTACATTTTCTTGCTTTGAATTAGATCCTATTTTTAATTGTCTAAGAAATGCAGCCATGTTTAATATTTAATTAAATTTTACTTAGACGGGAACAACCGAGCCTATGCCTGGAACATCCTATCCTGGACTTACCAACGGTCTGACAAAGCATCAAGTCTTACCAACGTTTTCAGTAAAGTTTAATAAAATATGTAACATAAATGCATGAAATAGCCAAGTTAAAATAGAAACGTAATTCAAATAAAGTAAATGTAAATGCAAAGTTTAAATATGCGTATGAAATATAAACAACGGTGTGGCTCTGATACCACTTCTACCCAGGACTTTGCAATTAATCATATACGTTAACTAAAAGCAAATATTGTAGGGACTTAGAATGTAATTAATGAAACTTACTTGACTTTTGAGAGTACACAATCGGAAGCTTGAATTCAATAATGGAAACTTGCCAAACTTGTTTGACAAAATGATACAAGAGGTTTGAATATTTAGTACAAGGCTTTGACTATAGATGGAAATATGTAGGAGTAGTGATTACAATGAGTTTTTCTAACTTTGCTCTGATGGTTTTTTCGCCGATGCCTGTCTTCTGAATCTTGAATCTATTTATAGAGGCTCGGTTCTGCATTTCATCTTCATTTGAATTTCAATTTTGCTTTCATTTGTTGTGGCCGACATTCTTTTTCAAAAGTCGTTTGGATTTTGTCCACCGATGGGATCATCAAAAGGATCAAAAGTAGACTCTGATGATCCTGCTGGCTCCTCTATTTTGTCTTCTTCTTTTGGCTTTTGTAAATAATTCAGATATTCTTTCAGCATCTCGGGATTCTGCATGATTTGCTTTATTAAAAAGTTACTGGCTGTTTCTTCGGATGCCATTTCCGTCACTTTTTCTTTGTCTCTTTTTGGAGTGAGTGGAGTTGGTGTAGTGGTTGGAATGATTGTTGACTGTCTCGTCTCCTTTTGAGTAGTGGTAGTAGCTGTCCACTTTAATTTATCTCCAGTGGTCAGGAATCTGATCACATTAGTTTGATCTCCAAATTCTTGATTGAATCCAGTCCACCATTTTATTTTGAATTCTCTTACCAATGACATTGGCAGAGGTTTTTCCAGTTCTTGATGAATTTTGAAACTCCAGCAAAATATCCATGGTACTTTGAATTCCATGTGGAATAAAATTGGAAGAGAAGCTGAATCAAGTAATAATTCAATAAATCTAGAAGATCTTAAAAAAGTTTATCAACAAAATAATTACACCAATCAAATTCTTCATACAATATCTCAACATATGGAAGTATAAAAATTATCCACAGATCAATCCAACTATTTCACCTAATTCTCAAGGACCCCAATCTCCAACCATAGAACTGTTTATGTTGGACACCACTTTTCAAGGAAAGATAGGAATGGATGAACACACTACTCCTATTGACAAGAATTTGCTGAAGAAATTAGATCAATTTAATAAGTTCATAAAGAAAAATGAAGGATTAAACAAGTATGGTGGTTTGGCTTATGATGAGTTGTGTTTCTTTCCTGATATGCAACTGCTTTTGGTCTTTAAAACTCCAAAATTTAGTAAGTATGATGGAACCGAAAATCCCAAAATGTATCTTAAAATGTTTGCTAACAAACTTGGTAAACCTATGGATGATGAAAGCTTGTCAATATGATTATTTCCTGAAAGTTTGGATGGTGACGCTCTGAATTGGTATTCTAATTTGAAGCCTGAAAAAATCAAAATTTGGTTGGATCTGTCTATAGTTTTGTAAGATAATATGAGTATAACTGCGAGCTTGCACCTACACGAACGGTACTCAAATGAACCGAGAGAAAACTCTCAGAGGATCACAAGACATATACAAAATGATGGAGAAAATTGGCTGCTAAGATGGAGCCCCCTATGATTAAAGAGGAGATTGTCTGCACGTTTATTAAAACCCATGATCCGCTATATTTTGAAGAGATCTTTCGCATCACTAGGAGTTCATTTGCGAGTATCATCAACAAACTTGAATAATATGATGAGTTTGTAAAATTAGAAAACAATTATCAATCTATTGGCTTCAAAAGTACTTTTGGTCGAAACAATAGCTGAAAGAACCTCCAATTTAAGAAAAAAGAAGAAAACGTTGCTTTTGTGTGGGATCAAAGCCCTTCTTTTAAACCAAAATTTTAAAAGCACCTTACATACTCATGTTTTTATCTATACTACTCAAATCCCTGACTTGTTTATCACACCACTATCAACTCTCCTTATCCTCGATCAAACTACACGAATACACCCATACCATTCCAAACTTTTCAACCTACCTTATAAAGTCATCCTTGTCCTCTCTATAATACAAGACTTGTTTCCCAAAATCAACCAAATCACGATTCTCCCGAAGCTAGTGGAATCCAGATTCAAAATCAATTTCGAACATTCACCAATTTAGGATGATTCATTGACCAACTGTACGAACAACTTAAGGCTATTGTTAAGATTGAAGTTATGCCTCCTAAGATTTATCTTAAGGGCTTTTCTATTGATTACGATCCTTAGACTATTTGCGCTTATCATTTTGGGAGTTTTGGTCACTCAATTATCAATTGATGGGTTCTAAAGTATAAAATTCAAAACATGATTGATGCTAGTGATATAGTTTTAAAAAGAAAGACGAACAAGGGCAGAATGTCAGGAAAAACCCCCTCCCGAAACATAAATGTACTGTTGAAACCATCACCGTTCATGAGGAGTTTGAGCAACCTATTCAATATATTATAGATGAGGCTGAAATAATTGGGATAACGAAGAAACTGTTCGTGTTAGAAGAGGAACCTTCTAAAGTTGGGAATATCAAAGAACCTTTTATCATAGATTTGCCGTCTTTTGAGCCTGTTGTACTTGAATTTTCAGAACAATCGTCTATTCATAATTTACAATAAGTGCCGTGAAGCTATGATGAGCCTACCATATTAATTGGAGATAAGGAGATATTGAAAGAGGAGGTAACTACTGTCACTAGATTTGGAAGAGTTGTGGCCGATTCTGAAGTTCATACTCAACCAAAAGCCAGGAAGGATATCCCGTCACAAAAAATGTCTGTGGCTGAAAAAGAAACACTAGATTTCTTGAAACTACTAAAGTGGAGTGAGTATAAGATTATAGAACTGTTGGATAAAATGTCCGATGAAATCTCTATTTTGGATTTGCTTTTTACTTCCGAGTCACATAGAGGGATATTGATTAAGATCTTGAGTGAAAACTCAAGTGTTGAAAAGTTTTCCTATTGAGAAATTCTCCCACATCATTGAAAATGTTATGGCTGCCAACTACATAACTTTCTTTGATGACAATTTGACTCTGCAAGAAATCAGACATAATAGACCATTCTATATATCAGTGCACTGTAATAGAAAGTTACTACCCAAGATCTTGATAGATAATGGTTCAGTTTTAAACATCTGCCCATAGAATACTCTTACAAAGTTGGGATTTCTTGATACTAGATTTCGTCCATCAACAACTATTGTAAGAGGATTCGATGGTGCAAAGAGGGAATCTATGGGTGACGTTGACTTAGTGCTAGAGATGGGGCCTACTCAATTTCAAATCACTTGTCAAGTTATGGACCTTTCAAGTGTATACAATCTCTTGTTTGGACTATCCTGGATTCACGCCTCTAGCTCAGTACCATCCTTTCTCCATCAGATATTGAGATTTGTTGCGAATAATCAACTGATCATTGTATTCGTTAAAGATGACTGTACTATGATCGGTAATTCTGGATCAAAAGGGGAAAGTAGCAGAAAGACTTTAGTTTATCTTCATTATATTGCTGACATTGTTTTAGTAGGATGGATATCTAAAGAGAAGCTATTGATGAAACTGAATCTGCTAGAAGCTTGTGTTATGATGGCTAAAGAGATGATCTGAGAAAGATATGAGATAGGCAAAGGCCTTGGGCAGAATCTGCAAGAAATCTTAGAGCCGATAGAGCTTTCGATGCAAAAAAACACATTTGGGTTAGGATTTCAAACGACAGTTAAAGATAAAAGGGAAATGCAAGCTCACAAGAGAGTAGAAAAGGAAGGGAAGCAAATTGTCATGAGCATCCAACCATTGCACTACACTTTTTCTCATCCGTCGAGGATAATTCTATTTGACTTAGATGAAAAGAACCCAATCATGAGATTGAGATGAGTTTATCTCAATTGTTCGTGGGAGCTACTTACGAAGGTGAACTGTCAAAGAGTTTGGAGTTTCCAACAATTTTCAAAAGAGTTATGCAAAACTGGACCGCTGACTATCTTCTCTTCTGAAGAGAATTTTGATAAATTTAGGGCATTGTTTTTGACTGGAACCCATATATAAATAAAATCTTAGATGAGAACTACTTTTGTCATTTATTTGCTTTCAATATCATATTAATATGTGTTTTTTGTTTAAGTTCCACTGCACAGTTTTAGTGAAGATGTGTTTTCAATTGACGTTTACTTTGCGAATTAGTTGTCATTTGTTTAATGTCTATCTGCTCTTTTAAATTCAATGAAACGGAAGATATCTGTTCATTTTTCTATTATATTCTATTTTTTCATAATACATGTTTGTTTTATTTTTAAATGACCAAAAATTAAATTTTTTGACCCTTCGAATATCACCATTCTAGAATTTAATGATTGCAATCTCAATATCTCCCACGAATTTTAAATTATGGAATCTTTCAAAACGAGAATGATAGTGAGAAAAAATGTGAGTCTATTTTAAAGATTCTTGAACAATATGAGGAAAAATCCAAATCGAACTTAGAAGAGACAGAAATTATTAATGTTGGCACTAGGACAAAGTTTAGAGAAATAAAAATCAGTATTCATTTGAATAAAAGGCAGAGAAAAGAGATGATTGAATTCTTAACTTTATTTCAAGATATATTTGCATGGTCATATGATGATATGCCTAAAATTTCGACAGATATAGTGGTCCATAGATTGCCAACTGACTCAAATTTTTCACCAGTCAAGCAGAGGCCTTACAAGTTTAAACTGGGTATGAGCCTCAAAATAAAAGAACAAATTGGGAAACAGTTTAATGCTAATATTATCATGGTCTCTTATTACCTATTTAATTTTCAATTCCAGTACTAGTTCCAAAAAAGAGTGGAGAAGTGTGAGTATGTGTTGAATATAGGGATCTTAATAAGACAAACCCGAAACACAAGTTTCCTTTACCAAACATTTACATCCTTTTCGACAATACTGCTGGACATGAGATTGAATCCTTTGGTGATTGTTTCATTGGATATCATTAGATTCTAATAGCAGAAGAAGATAGAGAAAAGTTGCTTTTATCACTCCATGGGAAACATTCTACTATCGAGTGACACCTTTTGATTTGAAAAATGCTGGAACCACTTACCAACGAACCATGACTACTTTATTCCATACTATGATTCATAAAGAGATGAAAGTTTATGTGGACGATATTATAATTAAATCGAAGAAAGTTGAAGATCATCTCATTGATATAAGGAAGTTTTTAAAAGGTTGAGAAAATACAATTTGAAATTAAATCCTACAAAATGTGCTTTTGGGGCTTTTGTTGGTAAATTATTAGAGGTTCATTGGTAGCAAAAAGGCATAGAAGTAGATCCAACCAAGATTAAAGCAATTCGAAATATGCATGTTCCTAGGATTCAAAGGAAAGTGAAAAGTTTTTTGGAAAATCTCAATTTCATTTAATGTTCATTGCACAGTTGATTTCCATATGTGAGTCTTTGTTCAAATTATTGAAAAAAAAAAATGCACCAATGCACTGGAACGAGGAATGTCAACTGACTTTTGATAAAATTAAGGATTATTTGTTGAATTTGTTGAACATTCCGATTTTAGTGCCGTGCAAGCCGGGACAACCTCTAATTATGTACCTGCCTGTACTTGATGAGTCCGTGGGATTTGTTCTGGGATAACATGATAATTTCGGAAAGAAGGCACAAGTCATTTATTATCTCAACAAGAAATTTACACCTTATGAAGCTAATTATTCTTTTCTTGAGAGTTTGGGCAACTCAAAAGTTGAAGCACTATTTGTTCAGTCACACCACTTACTTTATTTCCCATTCTGATCCTTTGAAATATTTATTAGGAAAATCGATTCCGACAGGACGTATGGCGAAATGGCAGATGATCCTCTCTGAATTTGATATTGTTTTCACAACCCAAAAGGCAATCAAATGACCAGTTATAGCAGACCACTTGGTAGAGAATCCAAGAGAAGATAATTATCAGTCATTACACACTTATTTTTTTGATGAGAAAATCTTATTCATTGGCACATTGGAAGACATTCTATGCAAATGGTTTATAGGGAAACAGGTTTAATTTTTTGTGATCCAATAAATAAATTTTTTTTTAAATGGGTACTATGTTCTTATAATAGAAGAAAGCCATATAGAGTTGGGGTTTTTTCAAAACACTCTGTTGCTATATTTTTTGTTTTTCCCGATAAATTTATTTATTTATGAAAAAATGGGAACTCTGTTCTTATAACGAAAGAAAGGCATAAAGAGTTGATTTTATGGTAGTATTTTGGGATTTTTTTAGAATTTAAAAATTATTTGAGAAATTTTATAAAAATTTGAACCACCCACTGCCACCCCCTTCTCCTCTCTCTCCCTCTCTCTCTGTCTGCAGTGGTCTCTCTCTCTCTCTATTCTTTCTTCCTCTTTCACGATCCTCTCTTCTTCCTGTCCTTCCTCCCTTTTATTTTATCCCAACACATTTCTTCTGCCTACCACCACCCACCACCCACTGCCACTGCCACTCCCATCACAATTGGCGCCCTCTCTCTCTCTCTCCCCATTCTTTCTTCATCTTTTTCTCTCCTCTTTTTTCTCCCATTTCTTTCCCCTCCTACCACTACCGCAGCCACCACCCATCGCCACCCCCTCTCTTTCTTTCTCCCTCTTATTTCTTTGATTTTATCCCTCTCCGATCTTCTCTATCTCCTTCCGCCCCTTTCTTCTCCGTCCCACCACCACCATCCTCCCTTTTCTCTCTCTCTCTCTCTCTTTCTCTCTCTTTGTCTCTGTCTCTCTTTCTTCCTCTAATTTGTTCCTCTTTCCCTCTCCTCTCCTCTCCTTTGCCTTCCTCCACTTTCTTCTCTTTCTCACCACCACCGTCGCCACCATCCATCGCCACTGCCACAACTCGTCCCTTCTCTTTCTCTTTCTCTCTCTCTCTCTCTCTCTCTCTCTCACTCTTTCTTCGTCTCCTTTCTTCCTCTCTCCCTCTTGTATCCATCCTCCCATTGATGAAGTAAATATACCATCATAGCTTAACGCTTGGATTTGGGCAACATCTCTACACTTGTACAAAGGAAGTACCAATTCCCTGGTACTCAACCCTCATTCATTGTTTGTGAGGACTCGTAAAAAAATACCTATTTCTAGTTTATTTAATTATTTTCATGGCCATTTAGTTTGAATATTATTTTCTGAACTCTTTAGACCTAACTACATGGGTCTATAACTTAATTATATTTTTAAAATGATTTATTTCAAAATTTAATTTTGGAAACTCGTTAAGTGTGAATAGTGAATGCGCGTTGGAAATAAAAATCGATTTGAGGATACAATAAGCTTGAAAAATTGGAGACTTGTACAATAGCCTTAAAATAGGTATTTTTATATTTAAGTGCTCAAATGTTAGTTAGTTATACTATCGTTATAAATTTTTTTTGAAAGTTTCACTTTATCGTTCTTAAATCGGAAGTACGCGTTTTTACGCGTGCAATTATTTGAGGGACTTTAGACCTTCATTTTTTATCATTAAGAGTGAATAATAATGATATGAATATAAGTGCATTAGAAGTTTAGTGCACAAGTGAAACAAACCTGAGGGGAATCGAGTACAAAACACGCGCGCGCGCGCGGGGAGAGAGTTGATTTTTGCTTAATTTTGGGCCACACATTAAAGTTTCTCAAGGAAGCCTCACTTTTGATCAAACACTCTCTCTCTCGTCACTAAGACAGCCGGCCATCAAGGCAAGAAAAACAACTCTAAGTTCTTCAAATTCCTTCATCAAATCTTTATCAAACTTCCTCCAATTCACCTTAAATTTCACCTACACTTAGTTAATCACTTGGAGAGTGCATCAAGCTAGGAAAAGGGGCTGCTTTCTACGGGTTTTCTTGAGCATCTTTGGACCGAAATTTCTGCTTGGTCCATCTAAACAAGTAAGCAACGATCAAACCTTCAAATCTTGATTTATGGAAGTTCTATTACACTTATAGGTTCACTTAATCATGTGGGTAGCTTGTTTATGTTGGAAAAATTGTTGTGTGGGTTCTATGAACTCCCACTTGGATTGGATGGACTGATTCGATGAATGATGATGCTATTAATGTTGGTTTAGTGTTTAGATTAGTGAAATAATGTTGGGTTGTTAGTAGAAATTCAAGGTGCAATGAACAAAAGTGACCATTTTACCCCTGTTATGTTCGTGCACTTTGGTGCTAAATTTTGTGGTTATAATGATTTGTTTGTGATGTATACATGTTATATGAATGGTGTAGAAAGTTTCATTGAAAAATAACATGATTTGGTTGGTCAATTGTAGTGATTTCAAAGGTTTAGCAAAACTGGAAAATTTTTCCGGATTGCCCAGACGGTCCTTTTCTTTTGGCCATAACTTTTTACTCCGATGTCAAAATCGAGTGCCGTTTATGGCACTGAAAATTAGACATTCCCAACTTTCCAACGATATAAAATACACATCCTGATTATGGATAATCCGTACCAACCGTTTGAACTTGGCTGCCCTGTTTTGTTAGTTCCTTGGAAGGCAGAACATGAACTACAAATTGAGGCTCAAATGTAAACTAGTTGTGGACAAATTTTGAAAATGGTTTCTTCTGAGAAATTGTAGATTTATGAATTTTTTTTCCAATACCACCAACCACATCCAATTCTGAGTTGAATTGAGTGATTTGTGATCGTATTTCAAAACTAACTTCTTGAAGGAAAACCCTCCTTTTGGACAGAATTGTTACTAAACTCGATTGAAACTTGTTAATTCTTGGTGTTAATCACCTACCAAATGTATCTTGGATATTTCTTAGACCTTTGTTTCATAAATTGGCTAGATTTGAATCGTTTTCATTGGGCAAAATGTTTGAAAAGGAAGAAGGAAGCAAATGACAGATTGGTTTTGGGATTTTCTTGAACTTTGGTAGTTTAGTTCACTACCTTCCCGTGTGGATTTTCAAATGAAATTTGGTAGAGGAGTAGTCCTCATATGAAAGTTAAATTGTACCAATTTTGGTGTCAATCTAAGATCATTTCAATATGCAAATGATGTCCCAAAGTTGCTCTTCGAATCTGGAAAATTTTCCTTTTCTCTTGGCCGAATGGTCAAATCTGATTTGGGAAGTTATATTTTGAAAACTTTGATGTCAATTACTTCTAAATTACTTATTGGATGTTTATAGAACATTGGTTTCAATACTTAAATTAATTGAAGTTGATTGTGTGGAACAAAACTTTTAAAAAGGAAAATTGAAGTACAAGGCAGAATTGCCTTGGAAATTCTTGGAACTTTAGTGGCTTTGTTAACTGACTTTCCGAACAAATTTTTATATGAAATTTGACAGAGAATAGCCCTTATATGGTAAAGTAATATTATCAAAATTTTGTACCATTCCGAGTTTATTTCAATGTCCAACTGAAGTCCGAAAATTCATGTTTCAAATCTGGAAATTCTTGATCAATGAGGAATTTTTGGTCAAATTTGAGCTACTATATCTTGGCGCTCAAAACTTCGATTCTTGTTCCATTTGTTTGGTTTTTTAAACTTTGATTGTAACTCTAATTGAGTTCCAAATTTCAGAGGCTAATTCGCATTGTGTGAATTTTGCCAAATTTTCAAACTTTGTCGAAAATCAACCTAAATCTGTTTTGACTTTCCAAAACAGCGACTTTGAGCCAATTTTTGAATACCTTCCGTTTGGAATCATGGAAAAGTGTTTTCTAAAAATTTTTGGTACTTTGGAAGAGGTTTTCAACGGTACCAAGTTTCCAATTTTGGACTTGTAGACTGTGAGATACGATTTTTCCAAGATCGTGAGACAAACCCGAAATTTCCAAACTTAAAAGAAGTTGAGTTTTTAGAACTCATCTTTTTCCTTCGATATCACTTGATCGTTTTACACTTGATTTCAAAGATGAAAACTAGATTTCTCTTGTATTTTAAAACTTCACTTTTGAGCCTTGATTTACGAGAAATTAAGACTCATTTTTATGAGATTTTCTTAGATTGTACTCTAGTACAATCTTCTTCGATAATTGGGGTTTATAAGTGATTGTCCATTATTAATTACTCAGGCACGCATGAGAACCTTCAAGAGGATCTCACAGTGGACGCCTGAACTTTGAGTGACATTCCTTCTTTGATAACTTGGTGAGTGTCAAGTGTATGTTAAATGTTTATGTAATTGAAATATTAATTGTACAAGTGTTATACATGATACGTAAACTTACCGAGGCGAGGGTATACTTTATCGCCCTCGTCCTCTTTCTCGTGTAACTACGTGATACTTATTACATGAATGAATATGATTGGCAATTGTACATGGATATTACGTGCTCGGTTATTATTAGTACATGAATAGTTAAAATCCTGTGAACTTGATACGTGCTTATTTGACATCAATGACTTAAAATTTTGGAAAGGGAGTCGAGTGTGTACTTTACCGCACTTGTTCTCATTTGAAATAAATGACTTATGCTTGACCTAAATTGAATCGCTTGACCTCACTTGAACTGCTTGGCGTGGCTTGAATTGCTTGACCTGACATGACTTGACTTGGAAATTATACTATGGCTGCATAAGTTGATTGGAACGAAGTCTCATCGACATCTGAACGATAGTAAGTACCATACCGATTTGGGTGGGAGGTACCTCTCGAGTCGTCTCAGAAACATAAATGGAATAAGTGAACTTCTAAATGATAGTAAGTACCACACCGATTTGGGTGGGAGGTACCTCTCGAGTCGTCTCAGAACCATAAAGTATTCTAAGTCGATTGGAGCGAAGTCTGATCGACCTCTGAACGGTAGTAAGTATCACATCGATTCGGGTGGGAGGTACCTCTCGAGTCGTCTCAGAATTATAAACTAAACGATAGTAAGTACCACACCGATTCGGGTGGGAGGTACCTCTTGAGTCGTCTCAGAACTATAAATTGAGCGATAGAAAGTACCACACCGATTTGGGTGGGAGATACCTCTCGAGTCGTCTCAGAAACATAAATGAAATAAGTGAAGTGCTACGAATTTGATTACCTACCCGGGTGACGGGGTGTCGTCACGAGAAGGTATTAAATTGAACTTGGGCAAAACAATTGAAAATTAGCTCTTGAGAGCTCCTGCATACTACTCAAGTGTGTTTATTATAAATTATAAATTACTTGGATGTTATAACTTTCATTATTGTGTAAATGTTATTGTTGTTAAACTACGTGTCTTGCATATTTTCTTGGCCTCACGAGCATTCGCTCACCCCGTTAGATTTGTTTTCCTTAACAGGAGCGGATATGAGAGGAATTATGGAGAAGTTTACTGGGTGGCTCATTTGATTAAAGTTTTGAATGTAATTGTTTAGACAAATTTTGGAAGTTGTATATTTTAGAAAAAGTAATTGTAAGTTTGAAAATTATGATGTAAGATTGAATATTTACGTATGGAAATAATTTCGTACTTTTATTCCGATTTTTATTGTTAGTATTAGACTTTAAATTTGAATTGGATTCATCTCGAGTCTTGGCGAGAGTTGGGCAGGCGTTTCGCGGATACCCTTGGGTTCGCCCTTGGGAGAAGTGGGGGCGTCACATTTTCAACCACAGTTGCGATTCACATGGCGACATTTGCTGCTGCAAGTGAAGACTCCACCACGACATCGGAGCTGCGATGTCAGAGCGGATTGGTGGCCCGTATACAAACTTCTTTCACGCGCAGCAACCCAGGCCGTAGATTTGCAGCATGCAGCAATTACCCGGTTTGTTCCTTGTTTTCACATAAATTTTATAAATAGCACATCTATGTTGCACATTATATTGGAGGGGCCACAAACCCCCTTTCAATTCAGCCACACAGATGCTCTTTTTTCAGGTGGGTCGATGTTGATAGCTGCTACAACAGGGGAAGATCAGTCACCAGGCTAGCAGTTAAGAAGAAATGTACACTAAAGGAAGGCAATTCGGTTTTGTAGGCGACTAGAGCTGCAAACGAATCGCGAGCGGCTCGAGTCGAGTTCGAGTTGGGTCGAGTCGAAATCGAGCTCGAATTCAAGTTCAAAATATTAAGTTCGTTAGGTCGAATATATATATATATGCTCGTTTGCTCGAGTATAATATTTTAATAGTAAAATTACATATATATCCTTAATATTTTATTATTTATTAAGAAAAAATATTATTTTATTTTAAAAAATAAAACAATTATTTTTTATTTTTTTCGAGCTCGAGTTCGAGTTTAAAATTGTCAACTCGTCGAGCTCGAACTCAAGTTCGAGTTCAATGAAATTATGTCGAGACTCGGATCGATTAGGCCAAAACTCGACTCGACTCGACTCATTTGCAGCCCTATAGCCGACGAATGTGCATGTCATAAACTCGAATCACTGTTTGATGCGTAGGGTGGCAGAATTGGAGAAGGAGAATGAAGGTCTGCGAATGGTTGTGCAAGAATGCGGAGAGAAGTAGAAGTTGTTGTACAGGAAGCTACGGTGGTACAACAAGTGCTGGTACAACAAGTGCTTGTACAACAAGTGCTTCTTGGTAGTAACTATGGTGTATGTGGGTGTCATTGCGTTGGTTAACTATTGGAATTCACACGATTTGGCAAAGGTTGGCAACTTGCATTATCTAATGCCATAACACACACAACCCTCACAATTGACCGTTTTGTTACCGGAAGGTCTAGACAATTGACTACCAGGTTTTAAATTTCGGTGCTTGTCCCTTGCTTTGTAAATAGTTCATTCCTCAAATCCATCGAAATAACCTAAACATGTGTGTTGCCTTATTAAGGTAGAGTGGCACTTTTACGGTTATAGTCCAATTGCCATGCTAAATTTGTGGGCCAGGACAATTATTTTTGTGAAATCAGGTTTATTTGAAATATGAAGTCAGTAAGTTAGTTAGTGTGGCGTACAATTTCTTGCCATGCACAAATGCACATTAAACCCGATCTCATGGGTTCAATCCGTATCTGTACAGCTCATTAAACGTATTGCCCACACATTTTGGGAGATTGGGAACACCAAGTGCAGCACTTGGCAATTGCAAGCGATTTTAGCCATGCCTCTGTTTACGTCACTGCAGTTAACAGATGAGAATGCGGTTCCACCGCCCCTCCCTCAAAATTCGTTAATTACCCATTGTCAGTTAAACTTAGGCAACACAGGCCCTTTTTAAACAAACCAGTACTCACTTGTTTCGCTTATATGCAACCAATTCAGGTGTGAATGCATATGACAAGTGCATAGTGACTGAGTTGTCAAAACAAATCAAACTGGAAAATCTTTAGGTCGCACGTGAATGTTACACCTGAACATGTATCCCGTTCAACATTAATTTGATGAAGCCAGACTACAAACCACATGAATTGTCTTGACAACGAATTGCAAATGTAGGAACCATATAGTTGTACTTCGAACATTACATGTGACCTAGCAGAAACAATAGTACACAAGTACAATCGAGTTCGCACATCAGTACACAACAACCGACCTATTTTTCCACCGCAAAGAAGTAGTTTACGGTGCATATTCAAACACAAAAACAACTGCAAATTCAATGTACTCACAAGAACATGCTTCACCAATTAGCAATGTCAATCAATGCTGGTACCAAGGCATCAGCAAGTATAGCTGGTGCTTGATCAACCTGCCCAATATGACCACAAAATATGTAAATTACCTTGTGTTGAACACAGTTATAGAATGCTTACACATTTGTCCAATGCATGCGCAAACAAGCAAAAAACATAATAATGTGGACGAATACCTGATACGAGCAAGGGCGTGGTGAATGCAGGATATATCCGAAAAATCCATCCACATTGTCCGGTCCACCCTAATCCAATTCAAATAATGGTGGTCAGTTAAAAATTGCCTTGACATGTGACACGAACGACTCATTATGCAGTAAACTAACACGCCAATGCACGGAACTATAGTAATTACCCATTCCTTTGACCTCCCTTGCCGTATGCCATCTGCTCCTGCCACATCCATGTCCTGCAACCAGTTGCAGGGCCCATATAAGCACACGCACTCACATAGGGGTGCACAGGGTTATAGGCTAATATTTAAAGAACACAATGTCTTGTCCTTCAAATACCTTACCGGTGTCAATTAGTGCCACAAAACTATACAAATTATGCGTAACACCAATTTTCATGATATTATGTTCATTTCAGCAGTTTACTTCAAAGATTAACAAAATAAGCCAACATCTTGTCAACTATATTAGCATTTGACGAGAAGATGTACGTATTAGTTAGGAAAGCGTGAACATAAGTTTTGTATACGAAAAACTTAACAGGAAAGGTAGCGAGGGATGTATTCAAACCATAGTCGATATGTTGCAGATAAAATCCATTCCAACCTGAATCCGTACAACGGGCTCCATTGGTCCCTGGTGCTCCATTTTTTTAGACACAATGATTCGGGCAGCGGATGTCGTCCCTGTATTGCTTAGTTGTGATTGAGCAATGCAACTACTGTTTGCATGACGAATATCGTTGTCTGTGGCTCTGCGCTTTGATGACATGTTTGGCCCACTTCCTCTTCTCCTGTATTAGTAGCAAAATAAATAGGACTAAACTCCACACTCACCCTTTTCTGTTCCATAGCAAGTAACATATGTTATGTATGCCTATTTATGTATACACAGTTCGAGTATGTGCCGAAGTGTAGTATACATGAGATGTTCCAGTAATAAGCCATAGCTATTATTGCCTGCCTCAGTTTCCTTCGATGCAAGACTCGTGATGCAATCAATTCGGAGTCCTTAATCGAATCCCCTTTGACCCACTGTTTCATTAGTCCCCTGGACACCTGCACAGCCCTCACCTCTGTGCCTCTTGAATTCCAGCTCTGTAGCTTGAACTGACTCGTTTTGGTACAGTTCCAATACATTTGTGAATCTGTCCGATGACTTGCACGCATGCCATACATCATTTGCGACCGAAACCAGTGTAGAATATCTGGACATCTCTGTGAGGTGCGTGCTGCTTGTTTGAGCCGCTTAGTCACTTATTACCCCTTCCTTTGCCTGCTGAGTCCACCTCTTCATGATGCAGTTTGGAGGGATCTTTTTGAATTCCTCGAATAGCATTGCACGAAACATGTGACAATAAGGCAACCCATGTGTTTCCATTTCCAGGTAGGAACACTTTATATATCCCATGGACCTGTTATAGACCACAGTATAATACGAGTAATTGTACGGATGCTTCATTAAGTGGACAACGGTGATTCCATCATCTGTTCCATTAATCCTACAAAATAACCCATGCTTCTTCATTTCCTCCCATACCACAACGAATGTGGACCTCGTAAGCACTTCACCAGCATGTTTTTCCAGCGCATGTAAATGTGTCACTGGCACAAGGGTACTGTGCTCTGTCACAGCCCTTTGACGCCTCTTCTCATGTCGCAAATGGGCCACGGCCAAGTCATATGTTTGAAGGCACTCAAAAAGCTTCAATTTCGGGGTGAGATGTAATTTTAAGATTTGATGCATTTTCTCACACCGTTGGGTACTCCGCACTCCACAAAAAAATTTGCCTTTGAGGAAAGCCATAACCCACAGCTCCCTCTTCCGGTACGTCTTGTTAACCCATTCGTTATCTTCAAACCCAAAATGTCTCACAACCTCTGCCCACCTCGTTTCAAAATTTAATGTTGTACAATTCATAAACATGCAGGTCTTGAATGCCTGCAGGAGCTCTTTCTCTCTTACATTTGTGGCTGCATTCATTTCCAAACGGAAGTTGCAAAATCTATGTTTAGTTGTCGGCATTAAATTTTTAATGTACTTTCGCATTGACTTGTTCCCATCTGTTACAACTGCTATTGGTTTCCTCCTATGCATTACTTCTAAGAATGTACTTATAATCCAATTGTATCCCTCATCTCCTTTACTAACAATCAAAGCGCAGACAAAGATACATATGGAGTAGTGATTGTTAACCCCACACAACACAATCTATGGAAATTTGTACTGGTTCGTATTATACGTGCAGTCGAACACTAGCACATCACCAAAACATCTATAGTCGTCTCTACACACTGAATCAGCCAAAGCAGGCGATTTAGATGGCCATGGCCATCTACAAAATATTTGAAAAATAAATTTGGATCACCTCGTTGCTTGCCTGACAAGAATACAATTGCCGAATTGCTGTTCCCATGACCAACTGCTACCTGCCTCTGCCGATTTAGCGCATTGTACATATCAGTTTCATGGAATCTCAAGTTGTGGTATCCTCCAGCCTATACAGCTAGTAGTCTCATAATATGACTTGTTCTTATGCCTGCTTGTTGCATAACTACTGCCTATTGTAGGTCCGACTTCCCACATTTCTATGAGACCTCATGAAACTCACACTTTCAGGGCTGCACAAACGATGACAATGTGCACTAACAAATTCTACAACAACATACTTCTCTTTCGTCTCACCTAATCGAATCTTCAAACGTGCTTGACAGTTCACTCTTGTTACTGCCTTTGGTTCCCTTATTTGATCGCCTCTGTTCAGGTTTGTTTTTCAAGTCTTTCGTTTTCCTTATTACAAAACCATGATCTGACTCGGACAATCCCTTTTTTATCTTTTCTCTTGCACCCTTTTCGCACCCCAAAATCGGCTGCTCTTGCATACATCATATATAATGATTCTGCCTCTTCAGTACTTTCAAACTCCATGTTACTTACATCTATATCATCAATACCTTCAAATGCAGTGTTAGATTTCCCCCATCTTCACCAACATGCTCCCCTACAACCCCCTGCCCTGTTATCCCTTCTGTTATGCAATACATTGTTGAATTCCCAATTTTTAATGTGTTAGCACTGTCTTCAACTTCGGCATGCACGGCAACATACCGCCTGTTCGATGGTTCTCCTTCCACCATTTCTATTCGCAGCCCTTACGTTATCTACCATTCAAACATACTGTATACCATGTCGCAATTGTCTCCAAAATTTATCGAAAACATTCCATGACACTTTCCCCTACAACATTGAAAAACCAATTACCCCGAGGCACGTAACGCGAACTGTCAAAACGGTTGCCCAGCTGCCTATGCTCATATCGAATATGGTCTTAACAAGTTATAATGCCACGCTTATGCAGCAACCCTTAACTAACACAGTTTCAGATTTTAAGCATGAAAACTACAGGTACTATTCAATGTTTCGTACTAGAAAGACATATCAGCCCTCGCTACTAATATGTCCTTCCGGGTGAAGCCAGCAAGGTCAAACACAGAATCGAGGCTGTCACACAGCTGAATGTTTCTTTGAATAAACAAACATTATTATGTCTTCGCCTACACAGCATATTAAGAAATCTACTGCTATTTCCATAAAGTATACAAACTAATAATTGTCCTAAAGCACATGTTGTGTCAATTATCACAAGAATTTAATAGACAAATCATTTGGTGGTTGAATATTTTTATTCTACCTCGTTAGGCAACTAAGAAACCAATAAATAGAGCCATCATGTGAGGGGGTGCAACCATGTTTTATTACTAATTGTGGTATGCGGGCATAATGAACTTTGTTCCTTTCTAAATTGTCTCCACAAAACTTTGGAATTGAACACCACGAATGAAAGATGCAAAATGAGCTTAGAAACCTAAACTAAGCAATACAAGTAATCATTCAGTGCCATCATAGGTTACAAACATTATTTGAATCACACAATGTTATTGAAGATAAATGTCATTACATGATAATCCCCTCAAAATCACCCAAAAAATTCCCTCGCTGACAATCAATATAGATTAAAGAAAATAGAGGTTCATACTTACACTCTTGGTCTTCCATTTGCATGATGAGAAAATAAAGACTTACTAATACGGTGTCTCAATTAACACTCTCCACTGCTGCCTTCCCTCCAAATAACCCGCGACGAAGAGGGGATTGAACCATACGACTAAATGATGGCAAATGAGCTTACAAACCTAAGATAAGGAATAAAGGTACTCATTCAATGCCATAATAGGTGATGAATAATTTTCTGATGTACACAATGTTATTGCAGATAAATGTGATTACATGATAATCCCGTCATAGTAGGGTAAAGATTCCCTCTCTGACAATCAATGTAGGTTACACAAAAGACGGGTTCATCCTTACAGCCTTCTTCTTGCATTTTCCATGATGAGATTTGACACAGAACATATCCGAACATAAACGAAATCCCAATATAAAGACATACCAATACGCTTTCTGAATTGAGACTCTCAATTGTTGCCTTCCCTCCAAAGAACCCGCGACAGACAAGGGAATATGACACACTTCCAATAACATGTTATCTGCACAACGCTTACATTCACATTTCCGCAAAATTGATTACAAAGCAAATCTCCAAAACAAACGAGAAACAACCAACGAACCTTAGTTGCACAGTTGAAGAAAACAATTGATTTTGAACACTGGAGTGTCACTGTACGTCGGCTGACTTTGTTGGAGATTCACAACAAATGACGGTGAAGCGATTCACAATTTTTTTATTCCGGTTCAGTTGTGTTTTGGGGTTAGACTGACACTAAACAAGTTAAAGAGCCCAGAGCCCTATAGCTTTATTTCGGCATTTGTTTTCCAAATCAGTTGTGGCACTTTTTTTTCTAATCTCCTTTCTTCAAAATTTGTTATTCACTAAATCACTCCTACGGTATCATTGTTAACAAATTCTTTCTTCTTTATTTTCTTTTCTTTTTGGACAAAAAGTTCATAAACAACACTTAAATTAACCCCACAAGATATAACCAAAAGGCAATTGCTGACTTTTGGTTGCACCCATAGAACTTAAGTACTACTCACGCACACACTCAACAAATGATGTAGGACACAGGAAGAGGGAATAGGGGAGCCTGTACTAGCCCTAACTAGCACTCACTCACTCTGATTTTAACCTCGCCAACAGGTCTTTTTTGTTTTTTACAAGAAGTTCATAAACAACACTTAAATTAACCCCACATGATACAACCAAAAGGCAATTGCTGACTTTTGGTTGCACCTCTTCTTTATTTTATTTGAAGTATACATTTACCTGTTTTATTATTAATCACTACAAACTTTTATCATAACTCCCACAATTTTTTAACCTGTTCACAAGTCAGATACAGGTTTTATTAAACTTGTAATTGTTATTATAAATGTAAACAACTTAGGAACAATTTTATTCTACCCAAACACGGTATAATTGCATAGGGTGTAATAGCATGGGTCCACAATTAAATCAAATATTCATTTTCATAAATGAATATCTCATATCCCATAAATAAATAAAGTAATTTTTAAAATTAATATTGTTATATTTAAAAAAGAAAGTACTAACTTTCATTAAATTTTTTACCTTTCGATTTTTTCCTAAAAAATGATATTACTAATTTTAAGTTTGAATAATATATCTTTTTCTATCTCTCAGAAATAATATATTGTTATTTTTTTCAAAAATAATTAGGCACAAAATTAAACAAATATTTCATACCTCAAATGCAAAGATATCATAATAATCCATACATAATTAATCTATTACATCAACAAATATTCCAGGTTTTTATGGACATTTTATTTTAAATCATTTAATTTATGTTAAATATATAAATATTTGTAAATATAATTGAAAAGCCGTTACACAAATATTTTTAGGAAAGGAAAACTAGCATGTTTTGTATTTAATATAAATGAAGTATTTAAAAGTAAAAAAAAAATTGTCCATAACATAGGAGTTCTTTACGAGCTTCTTCTATTATATGAATAAAGTACTAGTTATTTATGAGCATTTTACAAGTGAATCATTTCATTTATATTAAATACATAAATGTTTATAAGTGAAATTGAAAAAGTGTTACACTAATTTTATTACAAAAGGGATACTAGTAGGTTTTGTATTTAACATAAATTAAATACGTGAAAGTAAAAAAAGAAATTACCCACTTTTTACTAGCTCTTTACGGGTTTCTTCTCTTATATGAATTAAGTACTAGCTATTTATAAGCATTTTACTATGAATCATAACATTTATGTTCAATACATAAATGTTTGGAAGTAAATTTTAAAAAGCGATATACTAATATTTTTATGAAAAAAATTAGTAGGTTTTGTATTTAAAATAAATTAAATACGTCAAAGTAAAAAAAAAAAAAAAAATTGCCCATAACATATCAGCTCTTTATGGATTTGCTCTATTACACGAACCAAGCAATAGCTATTTATCAGCATTTTACACAAAAATGAACGTTGCTGGCTAGAAAATTGTGAGTCAGACTCTTCAATTTCAAAGCAGGGGCCACCCATTATACGCTTCATCACCGTGATGCGTGTAATGGGTATTACATGGCCGCAATGGGTGGCCATGTAATACCCCCCGTGTATTACATGATATTACACTTGTGTTGGAGTTGCTCTTACAAGTTCGCCTTTTCATTGCATGTTAACAATCACAATAAATTTTCATGCCCCTCAAATTTTGACCGATCTCAAATACTATTTTTAGCAACCAGATTTAATTAAGAATGGTTGTTAGTCGGTTTCGGTAAATTCACACTATTTTGGAGAGTACGTTTACTTCAACTAACATTAAGTTTTTATTCATTGATACTAAATCTTAGTAGTAACATGGTAAATTTCATTGACGATTAACACTACTGATTTTTGCAATACATGTACACTTTTACATTAAAAATTGTTGTCAAACTAATATTATGAAGTTTATATTAATTAATGATAAGAGGTTTTATTAGTCATTAAGGCTGCAAGTAACTTATGGGGGTAAGTACTCGTAATATACCTATATAATAACTGATTATAGATATTAATTAAATTTTTTTGTATATTTGTTTAAATACTATGAATACAAGTTTCACTTTGTTGCTAACCTTGGACAAAAATTATTAACATTTTGTCGCGTTATAAATTTTTGGGTTAATTCCACTTTGTCCCCTCAAACTTTGGACGATAATCCACTTAAGTCCCTAAACTTCAAAGTGGGACACTTAAATCCCTAAACTTTTAATTTGCTCCCAGTTAAGGAAAATTATTGACAGATTCCTGAATGCCGTTGGTGGTCAAAGAGCGTGGCAAACACTCTCCGTTAATGAAGATGGGAAATATTGTTACTGAAAATGACAAGGACATAAACGTAAATTTGGGTCGTAAATTAAGGACAAACAAAGGAAAAAAATTGCAAAGGAGGGAAAAACCCAGATAGTGGTCATTTCTTTCCTCTGTCTTGGACGAAAAAATAGAGAGGAGGGGAAAAACCAAAGTGTGTAAAAATCCGAATGATTGTTGCTGAAAAACACTGAAGATTGCAAGAATGGGAAGGAAGCGAGTCAATGTGAGAGAAAAAGCGTCCGGATCCACAGCGAAACAACAAAAAGCAAAAGAGAAGACAAGTACTGGTATGAGAAAAATATTTTACAGCTTTTTGTGTACTTTAATTGAATTTAAGAATCGAAATTTGGGTAAGAATTTGGGGTAGCAGTAGAAAAACGTTTTAAAGCCGTAGGGATTGTAGGGATTGTTGAAAAGTTAAGGTTTTGGATGGTTGTGGAATGCATGTCCAAGGCATTATATATTTTCGATGGTACTGTTAGTGGGTCTGCATAATTTACTGAAAAGTGAGTATTGTGGGAACCCTAATGTTCCTTCTGTTGAAGACATTGTGGTCCCAAATGCTAAAAATTTTGTAAATAATTAATGGGTTAATTATTAATGATTTTTTTTATTTAACCAGAGTGTGGTTCAAATGACATTTGGCCCGACTCATTTTCTTTGGCGATACACCATCAGGGTGAGTTCAGAAGCTCTCCCAGCAAAGAATACGTGGGGGGAAGGGTAGACTATATAGACAACTGTAATGCTGAAAAATGGTCACTACAGGTGCTTGATGAATGTGCAGTAAGACTAGGATACCCGAAAGATGCTCGTTTTGGGTGGTATGGTAGGATTCCTGGTATGCCGCTTGAGACTGGACTATATTTTTGCATGTGTGATTGGGATTGTGATCTACTTGTAAACACATTGCCACCCAATAGAGTGGCAGAGGTTTATCTACGAGTTGAAACTGATGGTAATCCAGTGAGGCTTCAAACTCAAAAAATAGATGATGGAGACATGCCTGAAGGCCACAACACTTCTACCAAGCAGGCTACAAAAGAGAAAGAAACATCTGAAATGGACAGTGACATAGCAATACTGGAAGAAGTTGACTTCAACGATGTGGACAACAGAAGGAAAAATGTGGCTGATGACAACAGTAATGAAGTTGCTGCAAACAGTCATGAGAATTTTGATTCCAAAAGTCCTAATTTGCAACAAGAGAAGGACAACAAGGGAGATAATGCAGGGGAAGAATCACAAATGGCAACTGATAATGATATGCAGGCTGATGAGACTGATGTGCAGGCTGATGACAAGTTCGATGATCCAGATTATACGGGGCAAGTTGAGGAGGATGTTTTATTTGATGAAGCCTTGAAGATTGGACAACAGTTTGGTGTACATAAAGGAGCACCTGAAGTTGGACCTTCTACCAGCAAAGACACAGGAAAGAAAAGAGCAGGTAGGAAAAGAGAAACTGTTGATGAAGTAAATGTTTGTGATGAGCCTGACATGGTTAATGTGGAGGATATGCAGTCAGAATATGAAACAGATTGTTCTACAGATTTGAAGAGTGAGAGTGAATCCGAAAATGAAGATGGTCCTAAGAGGAATAAGAAGCCTAAATTTTCAGTTTTCAATGAGAAAACTGAAATGAGAAGTCCAAGATTTAAGGTAGGCCAGAGGTTTTCATCAGTTGTTATTTTTAGGTTGGCTGTTAGAATCCAAGCCATTATGGAGGGAAAGGATGTCCAGTTCATAAAAAATGACACATATAGGGTACGGGTGAAATGTAGAGGCTGTGAATGGCAAATTTTTGGCTCAAAAATGCAAGGTGAAAACACTTTCCAGATCAAGACACTTAGCAAGGAGCATACCTGTGGACGTGTCTTCCATAATAGAAACATGACATCAAAACTAGCCACCAGGTTGTTTGCAGATGAGGTGAGAAAAACACCATCCATGACAGTCCAAGAGCTCATGACTAGGGTGACTGAAGAATTAAATGTAGATTTTAGTCGTAAACAAGGCTATAGGACAATGAAAAAAGTAAGAGACATGATTGAAGGCAGTCATGAAAAACAGTATGCATTGCTAGAGGACTTTTGTGGTGAATTGAGGAGAGCAAATCCTGAATCGACAGTGTTCGTTGAGACTGATACGGATGAGGATGGGATTGTCAGATTCAAAAGGCTTTACATGTGCTTAGAGCCATTGAAGACAGGGTTTCTAAAGGGTTGTAGGCATTGGATTGGGTTGGATGGGTGCTTCTTAAAGGATACATATGGTGGACAACTACTTTCAGCTGTGGGCATGGATGGGGATAACAAAATGTTTCCATTAGCTTTGTCAGTTGTTAGAGTGGAAAATTATGACAATTGGAGCTGGTTTTTGGGATTGCTTGTACAAGATTTGGAAATTTCAGATTCCAGTAATTGGTGTGTCATGACTGACAAGCAAAAGGTATGATGAATTGTATTAGCATTTATTTATACAGTAACTTTTTATTTAATAATTGAGGTACAACTTTTTATTTAAGCCAAGATGTATTCAAACGTGTATAGGGACTACTTCAAGCAGTTAGAGACAAAATGCCACAGGCTGAGCACAGGTGTTGTGTGCAACATCTATACACCAATTTCAAACAGATTCATAGAGGCCTGGCCTTAAAAGAAAGACTTTGGAAATGCGCAAAAGCTTCATATGTTACCCACTGGAAAGTCGAAATGGAGCAGTTGAGGCAAGAATCTGCAGCTGCGCATTCTTGGCTTGATGAAAAAGATCCCAAAACTTGGTGTAGAGCCCATTTCAGATGTGGATTGGATTGTAATATTTTGGTGAATAACATGTGTGAGTCCTTTAATGCAGTAATTTTAAAGGCCAGGTCACTACCAATCATATCTATGCTGCAGACCATTTATTTGTACCTACTGAAGAGGATGGAGAGGAACAGGAAATCAATGTCCAAGCACGAAGGTTAAGAAACATTTAATTTACTAGTATTAAGTTCAGTTCATTACTTTGAGAAATTTATGACCAATTTGTTGTTTTCATTTTGTATTCAGGTCTCCTTTGTCCAGCAATATTTGAGATACTGGAAAAGGCTAAACAAGAGCAGTGTATGTGCATAGCGTCATATGCTGGAACAATGAAGTATCAGATAAGCTGTCCATTTGGGGAACAGTACATTGTTGACATGGCTGCCAAAACCTGTTCATGTAGAAAGTGGCAATTAAGGGGAATACCATGTGGCCATGCTGTAGCTGCCATCAACAGGAGACATGATGCACCAGAGAAGCATGTTTCCAACACCTACTTGAAGAATACGTATCTACAAAGTTATGAACCTGTACTTAATCCAATCAATGGTCCTAATTTGTGGGAGCACATAGATCTTCCAGCAATGAAGCCTCCGACTTACAGAAGATCTGCTGGAAGGCCGAAGAAGATGAGAAAAAAAGCTTCAGAAGAAGAAAGACGGGACAACTGTGTCAATCCAACTAAACCTCACAAGGTTAGCAAGGTTGGCACCATGATGAGCTGCAGCTGCTGCAAAAAATACGGACATAACAAGAGAGGATGTCCGGATAAAAATAAGCAAACTACTGAGGGGACAACTACAAGTTCAGCAAAGGAGAATAGTGATATTGGAGATGCAAGTCCATCTATGCAGCCAAACACTAAAGAGGCTTGTCCAAGTGATGTGACCATTGACATTGTTGGAGTAAGTACGCAACAGAGTCACACAGGTCCATCTCAAAATTTGAATGCCAATCAGCCAAAACATGGGGCACAAGAACCAGTGACAAAGAAAGGAAGAAAATGCTCATTCTGTCGTAAGCTTGGTCACTCAAAGAATAATTGTAAGTTGAGGCAATGGACCTTTAGCAACTCACTGGACATGACTGGAGACTTGGGATTCAAAACTGTAAAAATACGGTCTGATGATCTGGAAAACCCATATAAACATGCTCAAAAAAGTTCTGAGCATGTGGAAAAGAGTTCTACAACAACTCATGTAAGTGGTCTCCATATATCAGGTCTTTATTTATGGGTGTCACGGCTTATTGATTCATGTTATGTGCTTGTTTGCAGTTAAGCTCCAAAGCTAATGGTCGCAAACTTTATTCCCACAGCCACGAAGTAACGATGAGAGCACCATACTCATACGTGGACTTGGGGACAGCCTCTCATTCCAGCAGTGGACTTAAGCCAACACAATTCACATGGCAGGGGAATTTGTGTGTTAACCTATCTACATTACAGACAGCTGCTGGACACGCGAAGGAGTCACCTGGAATTGAAAATGTGCAGCTCCATGGGGATGGAAACCAATCTGTTAAGTTGGGAAAATTGCAGCAACATGTCAAATAGCCTTCAAGCATGAACTGACTGATGCTGGACAAACCAACTCAAGAATTGTACAGGCATATAGCCTTTTTTGTTTTGTAGATACAATCAAATTAGGCAACTAAAAGCCTCTGTTTTGCTAGTCCAGATGTGGCAAACTTTTGTTCAACTCATATAGTCCATTGGAACTAAGATTTTTTTTGTTAACATGGAATTTTTGTTAGCCTCTGTTTTTGGTAGCCTCTGTTTTGGAACTCATATAGCCTTTGTTCTGCTAGTCCAGATAGGTGAAATGCAGAGGTTGTTAATGTGGATTTTTGTCATTCCTGGTATTGCTATTGTGTATTGGATGATTTGTTGAATGATCAAAGGCTTTTGCTGAAAATTTTATGTTCTGGTACGACTATTGTTTGCTGTTGTTAATGTGACATAAACTACTTACAATAAACTTCACAAATTGGGACACTAAAATCCCTAAACAACAAATTCTGATTACATAGCAGGTCCAACGTTCACAATTATGGGACATAGCAGGTCCACTATATCCCTAAATTTGATACAGTACATATAAAACCAACACTTTTAGGGAAAGTGCTGGTAATTACATAGTCAACAAAAGTAAGAATTTCCTTCCTGCACCACTCAAAAGGTCCACTACTTAGCAATGACAGACAAAGGTGGTCCCATATTTGAGCAAACAAAACAGGCAGTCCGGCATAAGCGGTTGCTTCTTCTGGAAAACTCATTTTGGACGTTCTCCCCCAGATTTGAACAAAAACAACCACATGACAATGACAACCCAGTGGATAATCAAATACATCCTTAGCTTCCTCACTTTCGATTGTTGGCACCTTGAATTTTCTTTCAACCTGTCCAACTCAGCTTCCATCTTGTTCATTGACCTTAGCAGTCCAGGTATTATTTCTTTTGACCTTTGACACATCTCAGGATCAACCCAATCCCAGTATATGCAGCCTCCTTGTTCCTAGTTTGACAAGAACATTATGTTTGCAGACAAGATTAGGTGGCTACAATTCGTACAAACCAAAAATAAAAAACAAGTATAAACACAAAACCCCAATTTCCCTTACTCTGTACTTGGCACATCGACAAAACCTTCTTCCTGGGTTCATGGCAGTCCATGATGTCATCATCAATGTTTGCTTTCCACAATCACAAAATTGCCTCACCATTTCTCTTTGTTTGTTGAACCATGCGTTGGGTTCTCCTTTTCTTCTTCCTGCCTTGTGGATAGCAAAATGAGAACTTGGGTCTCTCAGCATACCGACCTGAAGTGCCCTTTTATGATTTGGATCGGGTCTACATTATCCATCTGAAGTGGGTTGCATGGAGGGAAACCTTCCCTCCATATTTCACCACCTTTTTTAATCTATACATGTGATTTTTGTGAATTTTCATTGTTGCCCTCGGTCAAAATCTGGTGTTTGCCACGCTCTTTGACCACCAACGGCATTCAGGAATTTGTCAACAATTTTCCTTAACTGGGAGCAAATTAAAAGTTTAGGGATTTAAGTGTCCCACTTTGAAGTTTAGGGACTTAAGTGGATTATCGTCCAAAGTTTGAGGGGACAAAGTGGAATTAACCCTAAATTTTTAATAATTTTTTATTTTTAAAAATTTTGATGGTTTGAATACCAATAACAACAAATCTTCATACTTATATATAGAATATTACTTGTTTATATATCAAATTTTTTATACTTTAACACCTACGAATATAGTAAGATGATAAAATTTTAATAAATTTACATCTATGACATAAGAATTAATAAGAGTTCAAGCACAAACAATGTAAGAAATAGTACAACAATAACAAAATGACAAAATTGGTACAATACTTAAAATAATAAAATCAGTATGATCTGCACTTTTTTCCTTGGCAAATTGTTCATAAAAAAAGATCCAACAATTAAATGAAAATCACTTGCACATACAAATCTTTTGTATAATTTAAATTCAATTCAGTTCACGTATACAACGGTCCAAAAATAATTAGCGCACTATGATACAATGTTATTTTAACAACAACACTTTTTGTTATTCAAAGTCTCAAATATCCATCACATACATATGAGGGATGTTTTACCATATTTGCACAAATTTCGTTGCCCAAAATAAAAGACATGAAAACTTGCACAAATATCAAATTTATTACATATATTAATAATATAGTTACAGTGTCAACAAATTCTTTCTTCTTTTCATAATTACAATCTCATAAAAATTTTTGAATCAAACAAATTAATTCCCTAATACTTCCATTCCAAAGCACTCGTTAATAAAGTATAGTTACTCAGCTTTTTTGGAACTTTTTAATGTAATAGTTATGTTTACTTAATAACTACTAAACCATTCCTACAATGCATTTCTTCTCCTAAAAGTATTAATATTTTGTAAATAAATTGATTCTACTTTTGTAAAATCATTTTATGCATTTTCACTAATACAATTAGGAGAATTTTGCAACTTTATAACATATATGGAAAGAAAGGCAAATGGTATGAATATTACAGTGACCAAATGCAATGTATATCACATCATGTGTTTAGATACGATTTGTTAAGTAATCAGTCATTTACTCTTGGTCAATATATGATGCATATTGATTGGTTATGAATACGAATATAATTTAGCAATTATGCATTAACATAAATCGTAGTTTGAATGCAATCAATTCAACACCTGTTTCCTTTTTTTAAAATACCTATTATTTATTTCATTATTTAGGTTATATTTTCATATGTCAAATAACAACAATAGCATGCCAGTCCTCCAACCAACACAACTTCAATTTTTTGTTAACTAAGCTAATTCTACATTCATAAAAATTTGTCCATACTCTGAAATGTTAAACCTAAAAATTGGTAAAAAAAAATACCAATATTTTATTTTTGGAAAGATACAATATAACTTCCAAAATAATTCACAGATATTTTTCCCAAAAAAATCTCAACCTGTTAATTACATTCCAACTGATTTTATTATAAAAAATATCTGTCCTTATATTAACATCAATGATTACACATGAGATACAATATGGGAAAACAAGAGATTAAAATATGGTAAAATACCTCTCATACATATATCATGTATATTGCAGACTTTTGCCAAAAAGTAATTTTTGTTATTAAAATAATAGGGTATTGTAGTGTGCTACTTATTTTACGTTCATTTTGTACATGAACTAAATTTAATTTCTATGTAGTTATAGATTACATATGCATGACATTTTTGTTTAGTGGTTGACTCTTATATTCGTGAACACTAGAAAGATTAGAAAAAAAAATTTCTGACTATACTAATTTTGTTATACTAGCTCTGCTCCACTTTTCCTTCTTCGAAATTATTATCCCCCACACGTGTGAGATTTACATTTATTATTTGTTAAAATTTCGGTACCTTCTTTATGCACATTTTTTTGTCGAAGGCATTTGCAGCATTTTTCCTTTGCTAATGGGTACATTTGCAAATGCATAAATGCCGGTGGTTCTGACCTGCAATTACCCTTCCCTGGCCCAACCTACAACATCGTACGGAAGTCCGTGTGCTTTTTTGCTTGCATCGGCAGACGGTGCATGCATGTTTCCTCTCCATGTGCTATGTGATAGTTTAACGTCTCCGTTTAGACTCCATTCAATTCCAGCACGTGTCGATCTCTACAAGTCTTTCTACCATAGGCACAGTCAAAGCGTTCCTACCATAAAAGTTTCCTTGGTTGACAGGTTCTCTCACAGTCACAGTCATAGGCCAGTTTGCAGTCCAATCCGCTTCTTCCGCTTTCCTTCCCCACTCCCAGTACATATGATATCTCCCCGCTTCCGGTGGTAAAATTAAAACAAAAAAGCTACTAGTGGTGGTAGGGTAGGAGTATAATCATTTGAGCTCCAGTCGGCTTCAACAGAATTTGATTTCTTTCTGGATTCATAATCTTCCATATCTTCTTCACCACTCGAGTTGTATTTCTTGAATTTAATTTTTTTATTTTTTTTTAAATTTAAGTTGGGTAATGAGTGCCCAACACAAATACCCAAACCGTCCAAAATATATCTGGATTTTTATTACTCAATCCAAAATTGATCTAACATCCAAATTACCCAACTCAACCTCTCAAATTAGTGGGTGGATTGGATGGATTGTTGGGTTTTGAGCATAATTCCAGGTCTAGCAATAGCACCATGTGAGGCTGTCTTGCTTGCTCATCTTAGACAGGATCAACGGAAGACCATCTCTGTTAGCAAGAGGAGGAAGGAAATTTACGTTCTGGTCAGGAATTTGAGGTTCACCGCATATAGACTTGCTCTTGCCACCATAGTTCTTGAAGCACAGGAAGAAGATTTGGAATTCATGTGATCCCAAGTTTCAACTGTGAAACTATATTTTTGATGGTAGGATAGACTAACATTTTGTGCAGAGCCTTGATTTTCCTCTTATTTGATGTATTAATGGAGTAGTAAACTGGTAATGCCTGGTTACAGTAGTACCTCTTCCGTTTGGGTACTTGTGCCTGAAAATTTGGTGGAATTTTATTTCGAATCAAAGCATCATAATGCAAATGGGTCATTAGTGTCCTAGTGGCTATAGACTTTAAATCAATTGTGGGAGTCTTGAAAGGAAGAATAGCTAACAAAAAGTTGTCGCTTCAAACAAGATGGTCACCGGCCTTGTAGAGTTCTGCAACCAGATAAACAACGGATTCGGAATGATTACCAGAAAAGATAGTCACCGTCCTTTACGAGCCATAGCTCTCTGTTCACAAGTCTGGTCTTGTTTGGTTCCAGGAAGCCACTGAGGAAAGGAAGGTAAAAGAATGGAAAGTAGGTTCCTTGTAAACCATATTCTTTTCTCTTGTTTGGTAGACAAAGGAAAGTACTAGCGAAATGAAAAAAGACCCAAAGAAGGTAAATCCTTTGTTTGGATTATGGATTTGGTAGGAGGACATAAATAGAAAACAAATTTAAAAAAGAAAATACAATTGAATTAAACAATTACCAATTATATTGAAAATTCATGAATTCACTATTTTGAATGTTTGATAATTGGAGTTGAAAAAAAGTTCGAAATTTGGGTCATTGAGTAATAACTTCGAAACTTTTTACCATTTTTGATTGATTAACCACCCAAATGCACCAAGAAAAAAAATTAGGAGGAAAAATAATAGGAGTGAAGATAACAAATATGTAAAGAAAAAGTAAGTTAAAAAATGCCGTCTTGTAATTCAAGTGCCATGTGGTCTCTTTTATCCTTTTCTTTCATAATTGCTAAAAATAAAATTTCTTTATTTCCATTTGGTCATTTCACAAATTTTCATCAAACATTTTGACCTTGAATTCATGAACTACAAAACACGCAAAATTGTTTGGTCAAATAAGGTAAACTCATTAAGTTGCAAGCAAATAGAATAATAGCAAAGTGCCAATTTGGGTGATTAGAGCATTAAGTTGCAACCAAATAAAACAATTGCAAAGTGGCAATTTAGGTAATGCGAACAAGTTCTGATAGAAATTTTACAATTAGTATTACATCAACTCATTTATATCAATACGAATTGATAAGTTGAATCAACTCATTTATACTAGTACAAATAAATAATTCAAAAATTATCTGAATAACCCAAACACCCGTCAAGCCTAATAAAAATTTTTTCTCCACTCTAGGATGTTGCAAAATCACTTACTATTGGATAAATTGAATGATAAAAATACATTAATTGAACTAAATACTATGTCAAAAATTTCACAATTTTTGAATTTTTTTTGCAATTGCAAAGGATGATAATAATAGGACTTTGAGATTGCTTGGATTAATCCAAACACATATTAGAACAAGAAGAAACAAATGATCATGAATTGATCACATAATTCATGTTGACAACCATATTTTCATAACAGGAAAATCTGACGATTTCTTTTCCTGGAAGAGAAATAGGTTAATATCATTTTTTCAGGCAAAATGTGAAAATTCATCGATTGATAAAGTGGACAATTTACCAGAAGAGAGCATAATATCTCAATAGTTTGGCTCTGGACTAAAGGGTCATTTATCTTAAGTTTAATGAAGAAACTGATCAATAGTTTGCCACAAAACTTTTTTTAGATGTCTCAGTAAAGAATAAAATATAATATATGTTGTCTCGGTGAAAAGTAAACATTAATCAATGTTGTCATGCCCTGAATTCTTTGAATTTTCAGAATTAAGGAATGATTATCTAAACCAATCGTAATAGAATAGACTATACAATTATACAAGGAGTAAAAATATAGCCTTATAATTAAATATCAAATGCCACTTGATAAATAGGGTCAAAGCTAAAATCCGTTACATCATTTTTTAGAATAAAAAGATGTCACGGTCTTTGTTATTTTTCTTGAAACAAAGAAAGTAACCCTCTATTCACTTCAAATTGATTTGATTGAAGGAGTCAAAGGCTTGTTCTTCAATTGGAAGGGTGTTTTCTTGTCTATACTCGTATAGAACAGACTATTTCAAGTGCAACCTATCTATGAATTTGACATTATGGACGAGTAAAATCTTGTGAATTGTTTCAGTGAATATCGTTATTACCTGGATCATTCGTGCAATTTGGACATGTCATGCTAGGTAGACAAAATGTTCTCTTTGACACAAAAAAATGACTCATATAGCTTTTTGCTGATCCAATGAACTGTTACCGCCATAGCCTTGAGTTTTTAGTAAGATGCCATTTCAGAAGAGAGATTGAAATTAAAAAACTATGTCCAAATATAATATCATCTCTTATACTGTATTGAACTCTACAAATGGATACGATGTGGGAACAGATGTTCTGTCTATCATATATTCACTATTTGTGAATTGATATTAACATAAATCGTACCGTGGAATTGATGGACAATTCCGAGCTTGGATGGACATTACATTTGAATTACCTTCATTCGGGATGGACTAATTTTATTCTGCATGAGCAGGGAGGGTGATTTGCTACAATGTTATGGCATGCTTACCATTGATACTGAGCAAAATACCATTGCTGCCAGAGGAAATTAACATAGATTTAGCGCAGCTAGCCATTGTTAAATAGCCCTTTTCCCTGTCAAAAGTGCGCTAGCCATTGTTATATAGCCCTTTTCCCGGTCAAAAGTTCTAATAATACTACCCCAAGACCACAGACATCAACACTATTCACTGTCAATACATGTAGACCAAAGCATTCTGTAGCAATGTAACCTACTGGCTTGGTCAGCCCGTTATCGCACTTGGACTCTGGAATGTTTAGTAATAATCGAAAAATCAGAAACTTCAGCAGTTCAATTTGCATCAATCAGTATGTTGGAAGATTTAATCTCTGTAAATTATGGTGGAATTGCGTAGTTGTCAAGGTTATGCATAAATGCACTGTTGCTTTTATATGGTATTGATAACTCACTCTTGCCAAAATGATGTACTTTTGCAATTTCGGTCCAGAAGACAAAGTCAATGCTAGTCTGCACTCTGCATTATCCCTGACTATCTCTCAAGCTCATGTAAGCATAAATGTATATCTGTTAACATCCATTAGTCAGGCCTTAGCAGCTGTCTTGGCCAAACACTACTATAACACAAGGGTATACGGAAAATTAAATAGCAGCCAAAAGGGTTCAATCATGATTGCTATTCCAAAAAGTATATAAATATCCTCTCACTCACTTTATAATCACATAATCTAACTATATAAATTATTTCTTGCATTCATCTGCTGTTAGAACCTAATAATCTGGAGTTATTGGCCATCAAATTACTGCATTATAATGAAGGCAGTTAAGTTTAATATTCAAAATCTAAAAACAAAAAAAATATTCGTTATTGTTTCTGTGCCTACTTACAGTTGTAATTTGTGATCACCGACCAAGGAGGAAAGCCACAGGAAGTAAATCATGTTCTGAATATCAAGCATATTTTTATGTAGCGCGGGCAGTTTCAGGTCATTATCCCCAAAGATGTCCATTTGCCCGAACTGGTTTTATCCATTCGCAGTTCTTCATTACCCCCAAAGATGTCCATTGGCCTGAAATAGTTTTTATCCATTTGCATTACACACTCAAAGCAATTCAACAAACAAATCATCCTTTTTGGGTAAGGATTAAAGTTTCAGTTGGCTATAGCATGTTACCGCCAGAAATAATGAAACATTATGTCTGAAAACCAAAATAGAATAAAATACAAACACAAAAACAGATTAGCCTTTTATTTCTGTTTTTAGGACTAAGGTAACAATTTGCAATCAGTAAACTTCTGCATCTCCATTTTCTTTTAAATACTCAAAACATGCAATATATGTTATCCCTGCAACCAACTAATAAACAAAAAGAACACTCAGGCTGCTATTAGCATTGACCAACTAATCTCCAGGTGTAGGTAGGGAGGTATGGCTAAGGGCGCTTCACCAGTCATCGTGATTGTATTGGTTATGGTTGTATCTGTTTACATCATCATACATTTCCAGCTGCAAGGACACAAGAAATTGAGCAACATTCATGAAAACAGTATTATGTTTAATGCAACCGTATCGAAGACAAGACCTGGAACATATAGAAGGATAATGGATGCCATTGCATCACCACCCATTCAGAGTCAATCCAAGTACTTCATTCACGTGGAGGCAGGTATATATGTGGGATTGTGGAAGTGTGGGCAAATAAGACGAATATAGCTTTGATTGGAGATGGTGAAAATGTAACCAAAATCACAATGAACAGGAGATTCTCAGAGTTCCAAACAAATGAAACTGCCACTGTTTGTAAGGACTTCTGACTGCAATTTATAATTAACGTATATGCTTTAGTAGGATTACAACATTTCAGTTTTAATGAAAAGGTGTGTAGTAAAAAGCAGGGCATGAAAAACAGGGGACATCAAGTTTTCCTTTCTTCTTTCTTCACTACACTATAGCACTTTGCCGTATGTTGCAGTCCATTGAAGCGTTCCTTTTAATGCAGCAAAGAAGCCTTCTAGTAGGTTTCAACAAGTCTATTCCAATTATTTAGTTGATCAGGCTTTGTGTTTACGGAAAATTTCTATTATCTATGTTATGGAGTCCGTGTGCAATATGGTACTAAAGGCAGATATGGAACGGCTTTATCTTAGTTTTACATAAAGGCCTAGTTGCCTATATCCATTTCAAGCACAAGATTTCAACAATATCAAACATGCACACTTTGTATCTCTACTATTTCTAGCTCTACACAGTGGCTTTCGAATTTCAATACTTCAATTCTTCAAGCTCATTTGCTTCTTGCAGCAATCTATACTCTTTGGAGTACTACTACAATTTAACACATCGTCCTGCATTATTAAGATTATTTAATTCATACATTCCATTCAGTACAATAAAACTAAGATAAACCCATTCTTATCTAACTGTAGTACCATGACACACACGCACTCAATAACATAGACAATATTGATATCAAATTCTAGCTAATAAAGTTTCTGAAACACAAAGCCATATCACCTAAATAATTGGAATAGACTTGTCTAAACCTACTAGAAGGCTTCTTTGCTGCATTAAAAGGAGAGTTTCAATGAACTGCAACAGACAAATGGTGAAGTTCTATAGTGTAGTGAAGAAAAAAGAAAGAAGTTAAAAGAAACAAAAGGAAGGCTTCTGATGTCCCCTGTTTTTTCCACTCTGCTTTTTACTAGTCACCTTTTCATTAAAATTCACCATTTACACGTTAAAAAAGCTGAAATGTTGTGATCCTACTAAAGCAAAAGTAGAAAGCATAAATCGCAGTCAGAAGTCCTTACAAACAGTGGCAGTTTCGTAAGTTTCGAACTCAGGGAATCTCCTGTTCATTGTGATTTTGGTTAAATTTTCACCGTCTCCAATCAAAGCTGTAGTTGTCTTATTTCCCCACACTTCCACAATCTCCTCATATAAATTTAAGAATGGGTGGCAAGAAGTTTGGGGTTCTGCTGTGTGCGGATGATTCCGAGAACGTGAAGAAGATTTATGGAGAGCACTTTGGAGCTTTCGTGAGAATGCTGGGGGAAGAAGGTGAAACCTGGAAGGTGTTTCGTGTGGCCAATGGTGAGTTCCCTGATGACGAAGAGATTAAAGAGTTTGATGGGTTTGTCATCACTGGAAGTTTCAGTGATGCTCATGGGACTGATGTCTGGATCTGCAGGCTTCTCAATCTGCTCAAACAATTGGATTCCATGAAGAAGAAAGTTCTGGGCATATGCTTCGGTCACCAGGTATATATATATATATAGGTTACGTCTAAGGTGGAAAGTTCACCTTTTCTGCCCATAGTAGGTAGAAGCAATGCAAGAAGGCCAACTGTGCTGTGTGGGGAGTGGGGACGCACAAAGAAGGATATCTGGGTACCACAGGAGATAGCCGGTTGTGCGTGGATAAAAAATATAATATATTTTAAAATTACAATAAATTTTTTTTTAAAAATTTGTTCATCACCTAATGCCCAATACTTATATTTGATAAATTAAAATAGTTAATTAAATATTCTATTATAATATAAACAACTATATGTCATTGAGTTGATTGAATAATATTTTCTTTTTCTTTGTTTTTTGTCATTTCAACTAGTTGTCAATTACGTTTCAATTGAAATAAAAAATTTATAATTATTTAAATTATTCAATAAAATTATCAATTTAAGATGAACATATAAATATAAATACATTAAATTGTATTATTGAAATATTTGATTTAATATAAAGGAAAGACAAGAAGAAATACCAATAAATTTTTAAAAAATTCATATGAATCCTTTATATTGGTAATTGTCTTTATTTGTTATTATAATCACAATGCCTAAACATAACCGATTGAAACTCATATCCACAAGTCGTACAACAATTTGTGTTATACTGTTTACAATTAAATTTACTATATACTCAAATTAAAATTCTCTTTTTTCCACTAAATTTTCTTTTATATATAATTTATGTGTTATCATTTATTTGTAATTAATTTAACGAAAAGATGTTTTTTAGGCTAAATGATATGTTTTGACAATGTGGATTACTTTTAAGGATTTTAATGAGATTTAGAACACATTTTTTTATGCATTTAATCTAATTCACATTTTATTTCATTTGAAATATAATTATTTAAAACATAAGGGACCATATTGATTAAATTTTCAAATATTAGAGACCAAAAAAATATAAAGTCAAACTTTTGACTAATTCTAACTTGATTTTGACCGTTAGATATTGTAGTTTTGTATTAGTTGCCCTAAATTTGCCTAAAATAAAAAATTTGGGACATATTTATTTTGGTCAAAATATCATAGACCAGTTTAACTTGTAGACCAAACCATGGGGGACCAAAATTGCACATCTTCCTTTATTTTAATCCTGTTTGATATCCCAACTCTTCCTTTTATATTTACGCATCAATTATTTTAAATATCAAACTAAATTAAAAAATAAAAACTACCACAATATTGTTTTAACATGTATAAAATTCATTAAATAATGTTGAAAATTTCACCTATTTTCCATTACAATAATTTCGTCTACCTTTCCGTACATTTGTTTTCCACGTTTCTTTGAGATTCACTTTTTCGCTCTTCACTTTTCATTGGGACCCGCATCTCGATTGGAGTGTTCACAAAATATTTCTAAGTAATGGACATTAGATGATGAACATTTTTTTAAGAGACTTTTATTGTAATTTTAAAATGTATTGCATTATTTCATCCAAGCACAATCGGCTTTCTCCAGTGCCCGGTACATTATTTCTCTGTCCATCTTTGTGCGTCTCCAGAAAACACAGTTGGCCTCCTTGCATTGCTTCTGCCCACTATGGGCAGAAAAGTGAACTTTCCACCGTAGACGTAACCTATATATATATATATATATATATATATATATGTTAGCAAAACAATTACTGCAAAAATCAAATCTCGTTGCTTCCAAAGCTATTCATTCATTTATGGACTAACCTTGACGAGTAAGAAGCAGTAACCAGGAGTAAATTAATGAGCATCACGGGTTAAGTTATTCATACTAGCACAAGGCTTTTTAAATTAACAGTGGATGAAAAAGGTTAATCTTAGATTGTCCTCACCTCTATTAAAAGCTAAAAGCAATAGTAGTTTGTTATGCAATATGCAGGTGCAGTTAGGTGAGTCGATGAAAATTGTTGTTTTCCTGAGAAAATGTGCAGTACAGTTAGAAGTGTCAAAATGGGTGATTTGGGCGGGTTTGGGTTGGGTAAAATGGGTAATGGGTATAAGTGAGTCAACTCATTTATACCCATTTAATTAGATGGGTATAAATGGGTAAATCAAAAAATAAATTGGGTAACCCAATTACCCATTTATAACCCATTTATTTTAACTTTTTGTAAACTCATTTAAATTCATTTTTGCAAACTAAGTTATCAATTTATACCACTCTTTGTATCCATCATTAGTTTTAAATATTTATTTATAATGTTCAATAAACTTAATTACCAATTTTTTTTCATTTATACTCTATATCACAAAATTACCTATTATTTAATAATTGAATAATAAGAATATAAAAATTTGAACTAAGTACTATAAAAATTAATATAAAAACTTAATCCAAAAATTTTGAACCCTTAACATTTTTTTCATATATAAATTTAAAATTTCATTTTAGAAAGAGAAGAAAATAGGCTAAAATTTATCATAAATTAGTAATGCTGAAAAATAAGCAAGTTAACAAACTAAGATAAAATAAAATAATAAGATAAAACCAACAAACAATAATAATAATAATAATAATAATAATAATAATAATGAAACAAAAGTAGTTAACAACATGACAAAATGAAAATTTTGAAAAAAAAATGGGTGGGAGAAAAGAAGAGACTTGGGGGAAAGAGAATTTTAAATGGGTTAATTGGATTTGATGGGTTATCCAATAATACCCATTTATATTATTGGGTAACCCATTTATATCCATATATAAAAATTTAAGATACCCATACCCATCTATTCATGGGCGGGTATGGGTAAATTTAATTAAGTGGGTTAATTTGCCACCTCTAAGTACAGTACAGTACTGAGCATGTTTCTCACAGCTGTCGGTGTTCTGGAGTTTGAGATTTTTGCTACTTGTGGTAAACTGGTAGGGCGTCTTTTCTAAGTTCTAAAAGGTGTTATTATTAGATACATGCTGATTCGAAAAATTTGTTAGTTCAACCATGACTATAAAAGCCGTACTTAGCTTTTTTAAACCATGTTTAAGTGCAACATAGAAATATATATATATATATATATAGGTTTGTTTGGATAGGAGTTTATTTGAATGATTTATTTGAGATAATTACTGTAACATTTTTTGTGATGTGATGTATGTGAGATAAAAAGGTGATTGAAAAGATAAAAATATGATTGAAATTTGTGAAGCAAATTATTTTATCTGAAATTATCTCAATCCAAACAAACCCCTAGATTTTCTTAGGGGAAACAAAGACTAAGGGTCTGTTTGATAACATAAAAAAAATGTTGAATCTGAATTTTTTCAGACATTCAAATGTTTTGAGTGTTTGATAAATAAAAATCCATTTGCTAAACTTGTTAAGTAGTGTTGAACTTATGTATATTTTTTCAACACAAAAATCCTAACTAAATGCTTAATTCTGATAAGAATCAATAGAATTATTTCAATTACCTTATTTTATCTACCAAATCTACCCTTGTTAGTTAATTATGTTCAAAATTCTTATCTAATTAAACAATCTAATATTCTCTATCTAATGATTTTCTATTTCTTTTTTCTCCCTTGTGAATGATTTTCACATTTTCTCCATACTCCTCATATAATATATTTAATCTTTTATATTAATTTGATTTAAAAATAAATATTATCATTTTCATACCAAACATTTTTAGCTAATTAAATCATATGTTCTATTTCTTTTTTGGATGAAAAGATATAAGGGCAAATTTGTCAAATTTAACTTATTAAGCATTCAGTTATAAATGTTTATCAAATAGTACAAATAGGTTTAACATTAAAATTCAGACATTCATATATTTCTTTTCAGTACTTAAAATTCAGCAAATTAATTATTTCAGTATTCAGATTTCAAAATTCAAATTCAGTTTTATCAAATGGAACCTAAGTCGCACATTTCAGTGGTTGAACTTGCGCATTCTTCTGTACTTGGTCTTCAATGTGTTACGACTCACGCGTTGAAAAATGCTTTATTAGTCTCATTAACCAAAGTTGACAAATTATGGTCATTTTGTCAACTATTCAACTTCATTCCTCTTTTCTATACATGTATATATATATATATATATATATATATAGAAAAGATTTCACAAAAATTTTGAAATGCATGGGTGGCTTCAAACATAAAAGGGACTACTATTCTAGGGAAAAAAATAAATAAATCCGCAGATAATTGATGTCTTTAAAATATCGTTTATTTATTTTTATTTTTTTTAAATAAATCCAGATGGTGTATTTTGAAGTTCTTTCTAAAAGGTTCTTTAGACATGTGAATTTAATGTCAAAACGATCAGTTGGATAGCCGTGTTGAGATATTATTATGGAGCGATTAGGACAACATCATAAAAAATTAATTGTTTAGTGAGATTTGCTCGCTGTTGCTGTTGGAAACTGAAGACTAAGTCGTACTTTTTCAGTGGGGTTGCACATCTTTTCCTTTTCTTCCGTACTCGGTCCACTGACTCCCTCCTTTAGAACTCCAAATTAGTTAATGTCTCCGGTTATTGACTATAATCATGGATGATTAAATCATACTAATGGAAGTTATTCAATTAGTATATATTTCAGTTTGGACAACATTTCTCTTCTCTTCTTTTTTTTTTCTCTGATGAAGGGGATGAGAAATCTCTTTTATTTGGGAGAAAGTCAAACATAGAGGGAACACTTGGCATCGGATTCCTAGTCAATTGAAAATTCTTTAATAGAACTGCCAACCAGCCAATTTGTGGGCAATCACATCTTAAGTACACCTTGTTTATGACCTGTTTACGCAGTGCAATATTATAATACTGGTGGACTAAATCATTTAGCTAACTTGATTAGGTGGTTTCATAAATTTGATGGAACCTGACTTGGTACTTGGGAGGATTGAGAGAGACGTGGAAATAGTTGTGCCAGTCAGTGGATTCCACTGCCTCTTTGCCTCCATGGGATACCAAATGCAGATGCAGTTAATTTGTGGTCCGAATCTGTTTACTACTGGGATAGACAGTTTTGTGAAAATGGTGGTGGTACGTTGCTATTTAGTGCAGTTTTGAAACCCTTTGGTCCCTCCTGCTAGTGCTAGCATGGTTCAAAGACTCAGCCGAGGAGTCACTAGAACGGGGCTTCCCGATCTGATACCGGGGACGAAATGACTCCGAAATAATGAATCGTCGAGAATTTGGCCGAAACGTCTCCGAGACGGATAGAAACGTCCGAGTCATCCTGAGTCATCCCGAATCAGCTCGAATTTTTATTATTTTTGCTAATTTTTTTTAATTATTTTTTTATCATATATTTTTTTAATTTTTAGGATATTCAATATTTCAAAAATTTGCGTCTCACCGAAATCGCGACCGATATGCCGGGACCGATATGGAACGATCTGGGCCGCGACCGCAACCACGACCACGACTTTGAACCATGAGTGCTAGTGCTAGCTGGGGTGGTGTAATCTGTATATTGTGGCAGTGGCCCAAAAGCTTTTGCTTTTACCTGATATGCAATGTGACTTATTCAAAAGGAGTACCAACCTTAGATCGAGAAGTGGTTGAATTATTGAAAAATCATTTCTTGGGCTGGCTAGCTTTCTATTTTCCTATGCCCTTTCTCTAATCCACATCATGGAGTTGGCACTCTGTTTTGTTCAGCACCAACTGATCATTATTGGATTCCACATCATGGAGTTGTCTTGATTAAATTTGGTACTTACCATTTGTTTCCTCTCGGAGAAGGCATTAGAAAGATGAAACAAGGAAAACAACCCCAAAAAAAAAACAACACCAGTTGTAATTTGTGTTCAAATTCCTATGCGATGTGATGTTTGCCGCTCGTAATTAGAAGCCATTATGCTCCACAAATTTAAAGGCATTGTACTGAAGAAAGTTTCAATCATGTTACATTTAGCCTAAAGTTTGCATCGGACAAGAGGACTTAAATTGATTGATGTGAAATACCACCACCTGATTTCCTTGTAGTGGTCCAGGCGTGCGATGTTTCTGTCTTTGTATTGTATGAAGAAAACTGAGGAACCTATGCAGAGAATGACAGCATCTCGTTGTAACACAAAAGTTATCATACATGAAAGTGCTTAACCTCTAATTTGAGTTGTGATAGACTAAGAGACTTTGAGAAGTTTTTGGAAGAAATGGAAACAGAAGGCATTTTGTTGCAGCAACTTTACTTTGAGTACTACGTCTTGTTGAAAGCATATGCTACTGATTATTATACTAAAGCCACAGGAAAACTCTTGAAGAAAATCGAGATAGAGGCTCTAGTTCACGCGGGATACAACATTTCTTTTCATGGTAGCAAAGGAATGCTTAAGAGCTAGCCTGGTAAAAAAGTCTTCTGAGATACTAAACAAGGCAGAGACACTCAAGGGGGGAGCAAAGTGTACGGTATACATTCATGAACTTCTCCTTGGTATGCATTTGCATTCGACTAGCAAGAACTAGAATGAAGTCGTCAACTCTGGCATCTGTGCAACAAGAGGGGCTATGTAAGCAACTCAGAGCATCATGACATGATACGATTCTCAATCAGTTTGGATGACATTCAAGGAGCTGAAAACATTTTCCAGGAAGGTGAGTCTGTGAAAAACCACCGCTCATGACTTGGATATTTTTGAGGACATGTTTAATGCTTATGCTAAAATGAGACTGCTGGGAAAGGCAGCAGCACTGGTACGAAGCTGTTGTGAGTGGAATGAAGGCTCCTGCGGAGGCATGGGACCAACTAGCATATCTATACTACAAAGATAATCAGATCAAGAAGCCTGTTGATGCAATGACGAAGGCCTTTCTATTGTGAAGGCATTTCTATTGTGAAGGCATTTGTTGGACATCAAACCGCATTAACATGTATTGCATGTTTTGAGTATTTAAAAGAAAATGGAGATGCAGAAGTTTACTAATATTGATGGGGAACGATATCATGATTGCCAAGGAATTGGGTAGATTTAAAATTGTTACCTTAGTCCTAAAAAAGGAAATAAAAGACTAGCTATCTGTTATTGTGTTTGTATTTTTATTCTATCTTGGTTTTCAGACATAATGTTTCATTATTTCTGGCGGTAACCTACTATAGCTAACTGAAACTTTAATCCTTACCCAAAAAAGGATGATTTGGTTGTTGAATTGCTTTGAGTGTATAATGCAAATGGATAAAAACCATTTCAGGCCAATGGGCATCTTTGGGGGTTATGAAGAATTGCGAATGGATAAAACCATTTCAGGCTAATGGACGTCTTTGGGGATAATGACCTGAAACTGCCTGTTACATAAAAATATGCTTGATATTCAGAACATGATTTACTTCCTGCGAAGACCTGTCATGCAATGAATCATCTGGGGGCTTTCCTCCTTGGTCGGTGATCACAACTTACAACCGTAAGTAGGCACAAAAACAATAATAAATATTTTTTGTTTTTAGTTTTTGAATATTAGACTTACCTGCCTTCATTTGAATGCAGTAACTTTATGGCCAATAACTCCACATAATTAGATTCTAACAGCAGATGAATGCAAGAAATCATTCATAATGGCCTGAAACTGCCTGCTACATAAAAATATGCTTGATATTCACAACATGATTTACTTGCTGCAAAGGCCTGTCATGCAATGAATCATCTTGGGGCTCGATTAGTAGAGTAGCAAGGTCAAATCCCTGTTAATCAGCCTACGGGCCCTGAAATAGGGGAAGATGGGATCCTAGAGCGGTTTTAAAAGTTTTCTCCTCCCAAGTTTCTTGGAGGATCAGATTTTGAGGTAGCCGAGAGATGGCTAGAAGCAATGATCAATATTTTCGCTGCATTGAATTATACGGAGGAAAGGCAGGTGAATTTTGCGGTATTTCAAGTTAAGGGACCAGCCAGAGCTTGGTGGAATGTAATTAGAGTTAAGTGGGAGAGAGAACGGACAATATGGACTTGGTTGAACTTTGTGCGAGAATTTAACGAGAAATACCTTCCACCAATAGTCCAGGAGAAAAGAAAGGATGATTTCATTAGGCTACGTCAAGGAGGTTTAAGTGTATCTGAATATGAGACTCAGTTTATCCAAATTATCAAAATTTGCTCCTGAATTGATAGCTACGGAGCAAAGAAGGGTGAGGCGGTTTGTGTAAGGGTTGAACGTAGAGATACAAGAGGCTCTAGCGGCTGCACAAATTAATACTTTCACGGAGGTTCTTGAGAAAGTTCAAAGGATAGAAATTGCACGGGCTCAAGTGAAGGCTTTTCATGCAAGAAAGAAGGGTGCGTCTAGTGGAGACCAAGGGCAAGAACAAGGTGATCTAGGTATGCCACCCTCTAAGGTGGGTCGAGGAGCTAGTGGTGTGAGAATTTTGGAAATATCCAAGGGAGTTACTCTGAGAGGAGCCCTAGGTGGAGAGGACAACAGAGAGGTGTCTCACAAGGAGATCAAACATCAATCCTTTATGGATATTGTGGAAAAATCAACCATACTGAGGATAATTGTTGGAGAAAGACCCGAAAATGTTTATGATGTGGTAGTACTGAGCACCAGCTTGCAACCTATCCCCTCAGGTCAAATCTTAAATAACCAAATGTAGAAGGAAATAAACCCAGAGTACCTGCCAGAGTATACTCCTTAAACCACTAATCAGTACTTAATCCGTCTACAGTGGTAGAAGGTACGATTCTTGTTTTCCATTGTTATGCAAGAAAAATTTCTTGAGTGATTTCCAAATAAATGTATGAATTTCGAGATCAAAATTCTTTTAAAGGGAGAGAGTGTGATGACTTGAAAATTGATCTATATTTTTCTTATAATTCCCTTTTATTTTGATTAAATTACTTTATATTATCTTTACTACTCATTTACTCCCTCAATAGTTGTAATAAATAATAGAATTAAGAGTTTTACCCTTAGTTTTATAGTTAGGGTAAAATAGGGTTTTTGCGTATTTTGGTAGTGTGATCACTTGTGAGGTACGTGTACTAAATTTGGTGGATAATAGTGAGTATTAGATAAGAGGAAGTGTGTGATTAGAAGTGCTAATAATAAGTTAGTGAATCATAAGTTAAAACACAAGTACGAGAGAGTTAAGGAAAATAAGCTTGAACCGACGTGCACCGTTTGTTACCGATTGAGTACACCACTTGACGACTACTTTCTTATCCTAATCCTCTTGTTTTTATTTCAACTAATTAACCCTAGATTAAGCCCTAAACCAGCCGAAAATGTTGACTAAGAAAAGGGAAGAAAGAAAAAAAAATAAGAAGAAATCTTGAAGTGGCAAGTGTTGGCAATCCATGGAAGTTTGACCAAGACATTTTCCTTTCTTCTTATCTTTCCTTTTGTCCAATTTTTCTTCCATTTCTTCATGTCTTGGCCGTGAGTTTAGGAGAGAAAAGAGAGGAAGAAAACCTCCAACTACAACCTTGAATCTTGTCTTGTTTGAATTAAAACCACAAATCTAAACCAATTAAACTTGTGTCTTGGTGCTTAGGAAGCTAGGTGTGGTGAAAGTTTTGAAAGAAATAGTTTGGTTCCTTACTTTCTTCAAGTGTTTTGGAAGGTATAAGTCTAAAACTCCCTTTTTCTTTCTTATTTTAGCAAAATATGGGATAGATGCCTTGAATCTTGAATTATGTTGGATGATACTCTAGTTTTGGTGAAGATTAGCGAATTTCAACTAGGGTTTGTGATTTTTCAGCTTTGATTTATGATGTTTATCTCTAATATGTTAGTATTGAGCTTTGATATGGATTTGTGAGGTGATTAGGAGCATGATTGTGCTTTTTTAGCTTCAAAAGATGAAATTTCAGCATTTGGTGGCGAATTTCAGTCAATTTCCTGAGCTTGCCGGTAGTTGTAGGAGATGAACTAGAACCTGATTTTTATACCATTGGAACCTCTATGAATCAAGTTTTAAACACCACTGACGGAGCTCAATTTTGATTTTTCTACACCAAGTTATAGCCATTTTACCAAAACTGTTCAGTTATCCTGTTTTGGCTCCGACAGAATTTTTATGTGTCTGTTTTTGCCAATTTCAACCCTGATAATGTTTGAACTGGGGTTTGATGCCTTCATTACAGTTGTAGGCCTACGTCTTATCTTCGAAACACCATGAAATTTACCTCGATCCAATGTACCTAGCTACAGTTATGACCAAAACACCGAAGTATGACAAATCTGCCACTTATAATTTCTTCTTTAAATTGGTTTCCAGCTTTGATATTGGATAGTTACTTGTTGGAAATGAGTTATCATTTAATGGTTTTAGCCTAGTAGAAGGGATATCTTGATATACTTGCTTGTGTGTTTGAATTAAGCTGATTTGAGGAAAAAAATGAAGCCATAAATGGCTGGAAAATAGATAAATACAAAGGGCATGCTGTCCAAATTTTCGCTCGAAGGATAAGCGAGTGAACTTGAAACTTGAGAGACAATTTGAGGTCGAAGTGAACTTGGATTGGCTATGGTATTCAAGTTTCCGTTAGTAGAGGTATATAAGCTGAAATTTTGTCAAAACTGGTACCCTTTAAAAGACGAAAATAGCGACTGCTATAAATACGGTTTTCTCGTCCTTTAAACCAAGTTGTGAACTTAAAAGTGTTAATCACTTCTTTATCGAAACCAAACGAGCAAGCATGAATTTTCTAGAGTTTGATAAGTGAAATGAATACTACTTTAACGAGTTTCATTTACTTGATTTTCTTTAAATGAAACTCCTATGTTTCGAACCCTAGTTGATTTCAAACTCTTAAATGATATTTTATCGCAGATTTAGACTCCAACTAAGGAGTTACACTTGAGCGTGATCTTGAAAAGCACTAAGTCTTTGGTGAGTGCTTCCAAGTGCATGATTGAATTTGATATTTGAAAGAAATACTTGATTTGTCTGAGCGGGTAAGGGTGTACTTTATCGCACTTGCCCTAATGTGATTTCTTACTGTTTACTGGTTATTATTGACTTGATATACATATTTATAACTTGAATACTACTTGAGATCTTGTACTTGACTTGTAAATGCTGAGCGGTAGCATGTACCACACTCAACCCGAGTAGAAGGTGCCTGTCATCCTGGCTCACTTCTTGGATCCACACCCTATTGGTTAGTCAGTCGAATCGAGCTAATAAGGGTTTGGTCGAGGAGACTGGCGAACCATAGATATTACTGTTTATTGTTTATTGTATAATCCTTTGGATTAGGTCCACTGGATTCGATATACTCGAGTATTACCATCACTTTTACTTTGGATTTCGGGCCCGGTAGGGGATTGATTGGCGAATGAAAATTGGTGTAAAGTGGAGATCTACGGTCATGGTTTACTTCTTCAAACATTGACGGAGTGTCAACGGGTTCGGATCAAAAAATGCAGCGGGAATTTGGCTCTTGAGAGTCATCTGTATCCTTATACTTTGAAATGATTGTTACTTGTAGTATTATTGTTTCTTTTCAAAAACTTTACACTCACTCATTTTGAGATTTGTTAGTTGAAGTGTTATTGCTCACTTTTATGAACTTTTATACTCGCTACTTTGATTTTATATAATGGTCAACTTGCTACTTGGGTCTGCATGAAGTTTTGGAACCTCACTGAGTTTTGGCTCATTCTATTAGAATCTTTTGCTTTCCTTACAGGGGGTACGACCAAGGGCGTGAGGCTGGTACATGCTAGCATTATCTAGTTTTTGAATTTTTGCTATTGTACTTGCGCTAGTGCTCGATTAGGGTTGAATGTATCTGGAATGTTAAAAATTTTGGGATATTTGGGAATGTATGGGCCTTGGAGCTCAACTTAAGCATCAATGTATATTTTAAGTTTGGAACTGTTGTTTTATTTACTTTTAAGGTTATAACTTGTTTCATTGAAGTAAGTGAGCGAGTCCTGGCGAGAGTTGGGTAGGCGGTCCGCTAAACCCTGGGGTACGCCCAAGATGGAGGTGGGGTTGTCACAAAGAAGGCCCTATAAATACGTGAAACAACAGTCGTCAAGGGGAGCCAAATAGGGAGATGGCCTATGGCCGCTATTTTCTCATATTCTATATTCTTAGGAGTAGATTAGAATAAGTAGAAGTAGAGTTGGTTATGAACTGCTCTGTTTCTCTCTTAAAAGAAATATCTAACCTATTCTCTATTCAAGCCAAGGATTGAAGTATTTATTCCAACGATTGTGAGGGTGGGTTTGATCTTTCCAATCTTTATTTTGCTATCTGTATTTTCTTGATTTTATTCTATATTGATGCATGTATAGTAGAGTAAGTGGCCAATTATTCTCTCTACATGTATTCTTCATGTCAAAATACTAATCTTGATCCGTTATTGTCATGTATTGGTATTTCTATGTGGCAAATAAGGGTAACAACCCTTTTGTGAACCCTTAAGGCGGATTATGGTGTTGATTAAATAACTGCATGCGTCATGGGTTATTGTCATCTTTGACTGATTCTTGGTTCTTAATGCTATTATGAGAATAATTGGAATTGCATCAATATCTGGATTGTCTAATAACAAGAATACAATTTGAGTGCGTCATTCTTATTTTTGAATTCAGAGAATCTACGAGTTATTATTGGCGTCCTGGCTAACTTAGGCCAAATAGTTGATTAAAGGTTGAATCTTTAGGAGTTGATGATCAATTGGAATAAAGATCTTCATGTCCTTGGTTTGGCTTGTTATCTATTAATTTTATCTTCTATTTTTATTGTTTCAGTTCTAGAGGTAGTTGTTTTAGTTCTAGCAGTAGTTTTAGGTTTGGCTCATTATCTATTAATTTTATCTTCGATTTTTATTGTTTTATTTTTAGCGGTAGTTTTAGTTATCCCTGTTTACTATTTACTATTTTAACAAAGGAAATTGAAAGTTTCAACTGTTCCCTGTGGGTTCGACGTGGACTTCCACTACTACAGGTTTTAGATTTCTAGTAATTAATTTTTGACACACATGACAAGTGATCATTGCCCCTTGTAATGTTTCTTCAGTAGCAAATTGCCCATGTGTTCATAAAACATACAAATTTCCTCCTATAAATTATGAAAATAAAGTCATGCCTGCATATATTTATTTCTTTGATAGTTTAACTTTACCACACCAAAAGAACTAAATTTGTATACCAAACTTGTAAACCAAATTTAATCTTTCTACTACAAAACTATGTTCTTTTTAATTTAATTTAATTTAATTTAATTTTTTCATATTAATAATATATGATATGTTTCTTTTCTTTAGCATAGTTAGTCTCAAATAATTACTTGATAATGAGTTTAATTCTAATGATAACTAAACAACTTAATTAACTTTCCCTTTAAAATATAAGGAATATATAATTTTTGTAAATTAAATTTTTTTTTGGCATTTGAATAGGTTATCAATTGAATTTGAAATGAATTTGGCATTTCATACACATTATATGAACCACTAAATGATTATCAACGTACATAGATATTAAAATAAATGCTTTAAAATTATAATATTGGAATGTTAGTTTTCAATTGGTAGGAAAGACAACAAAAAATAAAAGTTTTTTAAAAAAAAATTTCCTAAAATCACTTCACATTGATACTTACTTTTACTATTTTTTATAAGTACAATGGCTAACTACAAGAATTTGAAGTTTTACGTACACAAGACATGCAATATTTTTTGTAGCAGTAACTATAATAAACTTATATTATACAACTAGAATTCTCCTTTTCTTCTACTACTTTATGTTTTATTTATTTTTTGAATATTGTCATCCAAGTATAACTTATTTAACGAAGATGTGTTATTTAGAGTATGATCATGTTGTGCATATAAAATGTTTTCATTAATGGTGAGAAGCATACGGTGCGACATATGGTTTGGGCTTGCTGGTTAAGGAGGGGGAATAATGTCTTTTTGAAGTTTTTACATAATATTCTTCCTTTGGTGATTTGCTGGGAATTGTGGAGGGCAAGGAATGAGGGGGTTTTTGAAGGTCGGAGGATGAGGGTCAGGGAAACGGTGAGTCGGATAGTCCAGCTACTGCATGACTTCCTTCAGGCACAATTCCCTGGGGTGCAGCGTTCGGCCTCCGCATGGGAAGGGATGCTTCGCGAGTTGGGTAATCGCCAAAGGAGGATTGTTATTAGGTCAGTCTGCTAGGTAGGCCTGCAGGGAGGCTATAAGTTAAATTCAGATAGGTGCTCTCGGGGGAACCCAGGATGGAGTGGTGGGGGTGGTCTAGTGCGGGATAGTCAAGGAGATTTTGTGTTCGGTTATTCGGAGCACTTCGGGATGATGACCAGCATGCAGGCGGAATTTCGAGCGCTTCTGCTGGGCGTTAGACACTGTGTGGCTCAGGGGTACTTGGAGTTACACTTAGAGGCTGACTCTCTCACCCTGATTCAAATTGTTCAAGGGATTAGTGCTTGCCCATGGTGATTGCAGAGAGATCTGGATGAATTGCTTATGTTCAAGCAATTTTTTCACGCGACATCACACTGTTACAGGGAGGCAAACGCATCGGCTAATCGTCTGGCAAATTTTGGTGCTGACTCTAGCGCAGGACAGGTGTTCAACAGGTTTTCGGATCTTCCACGATTGATCATGGGGGATATTAGAATGGATCGGTTAAGGTTTCCATCGTTTCGCACACGGGTCTTGGGCTGTATATGAATGCATCCATCTAGTGTAACCATTGTTTTGATATTAATGGGAAGTCCGTTTTGATTTTAAAAAAAATTAATGGTGAGAAGCAATAACATACATATATTACCAAATTTGAGACTAACTATGCAAAAGAAAAGAAACATATGACATATTATTAGCATGTGTAAATGAAATAAAAAGAAGAAAAAGAAGAAAAAGAAGTTTAATTAGATTTCTTATTAGTCATTTAATACTATTTCATTCTAATTTGTATCTCCATTCATTCTAAAACTCTTAATGTCATTATTTAAAAATTAGAAAAATATAATGATTCAAAATGAAAATACTGTGGACCAAAAGTACAAAATCAAAATTGTTGCCTACCAGCAATTTGATATTAACCATTCATCATGGTTCTATTCCTATTAATTATCCTAAATCTACCTAAAATTACAAACTTCAGAGACTAGATTTGTCTTGGCTGAAATATTGGGGGATCAATTTGACGTTCTAATCAAATATTGGGGACCAAAACTACGATTCTACCAAAAAAAGGAAAAAGATTATAGTTTCAATGTTTGCAAAATTTGTCTCTTGCTTTCTCAGGTTGAAAACTAAAGAAAATCCTGAAATTTGGATTGTTAAAAATTTAAATCAAGATCTACTCGAGATCAAGATCAGATGGTGATACGTTCCTCGATCAACACGTTTCGAGACACGTAGCACGTTTGCCCAAGGATCTAGCGAGGACGTCCAACGCTTGGAATTGCGGGATCTAGAACCAAACGGACGACACGATTTGATTCAAGACGGTAGACGACACTCCGATGAAGGTGAATACTCCAGGGGAATAGGTCGGTAGAACAATCTAGGACAGGACGCAAGACTGCTCAAAACCCTTGCCAAAGCAAGTAAAGGGGTCGAATCTCTCTCTCAAGAAGAATCGAAAATATGCAAAACTTTATTGATAAAACGTCCCCCTAAAACCTTACAAAGCAAGCCTATTTATAGGCTAAAGTGACTGAAACCCTAAAGGGACTAGGAAAGGGAAAAGTCGGCCCATGGTCTTGGGACAAGATGGGCAGGCCCATGCTCTTACTTAAATACTAATCAATTGCTAAATAACTACTAAGGCCTAAGGCCCTATTCGGCCAACTCATTTGGAAGCCCACTTGAGTCTTCATGGGCTTGGGTCATGGTGTAGATAACTCGATTAAAATCCTTCAAGCCTTCAATATCTCTATGGACTCCATGTTGGTTTTGGACAATTCGAACAAGGGCTTGGAGGGATTCTTTGAAGAGCTTGGCTCGTGCACGTGTGACTGGGCCCAATGGAACTCGGACTGGGTCATTACTTGGGCTAAGGTCCGTGCACGCATCAGTCCCCTCCACTTGAGCAGGATTTGTCCTCAAATCTGGATGGAAATGAATGACATGAACAAGGGTTGGTATCATGGCTCCAGTGGCTCCTCTTGTTCGTATCAGATGGGCTAATCTTAGCTGTTAGAAGTGCAGATGGCCTAGATCCAACTTTTATGGATTTGGGGCAGGAGCGGTCATCAGGCAGACCGTCCTTGAGCAGTCCTCTCACAAAAGGAAATGAGAAGGCTGCAACAGGCCACGTATAATGGGGGCAAAAGCAGAGGAAAACGACGTTTCAGTAAGTGAGTAGGGAAAAAAATAAAAAAACATTTGAGGGGCTAACGGGCTCCGTTAAAATACCTCAGCTGTCCATTCCAAAAATTTCCGCTCAAATTAACGAGGCACGACTCTTCATGTGAAATCATCAAATGAAATAGAATTTTGGTCTCCCTCAAAAAACATATCTTGTGAACATTCATTCACAATTCCAGAGTATCAGCAAAATAATATTCCTACCCCAAATGGGGAAGTTTCAGATGAGAGGTTTTTGGAGAAAGTGTTGCAGAAATATAGTGTTACCAATCAGTATACTGAGGGGACACAAGAAGTAATTATTGTAGGACAAAAATTTTTCATAAAGGCTGCAAAAAGGCGAAAGTTGGTGAGATCTGAAGCAGAGATAGACTCAATCGAATTGGACTAAACCCCAAAGGTAAGAATATTGCAAACTCATTGCACTATTTGGCTTGCTTTGTGACAGAAGGGGGATGAATTTACTTGCATGATTTTGTTTGTGCAACTTGTTTAAGACAGTGTGACATGAATAATGAAATTGAAACTTTGGCGAAAACTCCTAAACAAGGAAATCATACGAGTTAGATACACTGAGAGCCAACTTGATGGACATATGCACAGGGAACTTATGCATGCCAAGTGTTTGTAAATTTGACTCAATAGACGAATTAAATGACTTAGAATATTTTTTGGCATATAAAATAACAGGGAGAGTGTGAAGGTCATTGTTACTTTCTTTTTTTTTTATTCTTGATGCAGGATAGCAGTGACACTGTATAGTTTAAACTGTATTACCGACTGTGTATGGGCGCTCAGATCACAGTAGATTGACACATACAAAGATAAAAGATAAGTAAAGTGAGTTATTGTAAATTACACGAATGAAATAGGGAGTACAACACTTCAATGCCTAACTCACAATGCATATATTTATGACTATAAACCGTAACTGTCATCTAACAACATGTATATTATCGGAAAGTTATTGTGCACAACTGTGACATTACGCGACCATCGCTCACATATATGGTTTTATCAAAGGTCTCAGTATTCGGAAAGTCTACCTAAACAAGGATTATGATGGCTTGACAACATCAAGAAGGTACACTTGTTGCAAGATATCCCATAACATGATTACAATGATATTTGCCTACTCATAATTGCTTTTAAAGTATGGTGTAACTTATTGCAAGGTATAAATTTTACTACTTGTAATTGCTTTTAAAGTATGGCGTAGCTTTTGATAACTTGCAAGATTTTGCCTAGACAAGGTATGTGATGTACACCGTGTTTATTGGAACATATAGCATATTAGTCATTAATAACATTTATATCAGATTTTTTACTAGATGGTTATTTGTTCCAATCGTCTATGAAATTGACCATTAGTGCTTATGAGAGTACATTAAATTAGATAAATAGTTTACTTCAATGAATGGCAAGTACATACGTACTTAGTGAATGTACAATCTGATTGAAATAATATACACCATGTAACCAATCAAATACAATGTGTACAAATTATTGAATATGCGGTTAGTTGTCCACATACATATTGCAATTAGTCATTGCAGCCACAACTTGTACTGATTTTTAGTAAATGTTTTTTACTTGTATGAGCAGTACTGATTTGTCTGTAAACACCTTATACAGTGTGATGTATAAATACAATCAGTTTATGAAAATGTACATTATCTTAGGTATAAGTTACTTAAATGTGTATATCTATAAAAGATGGTGCAATAGTATGCATACCTTTGGAAAGGTTATTGGTGCTTTGATCAACTTGGGCATCTCCTTACAAGCTGCAGTAGATGTGTAATTTTACTTGTATGAGTACTACTAATTGCCTATAAGCACCTTATACGGGGTGATCTATGAGGTACAATCAGTTTATAAAAATGTACATCATATTAGGTATTAGTTACTTGACTGTATATATCTATGAAAGGTACTACAACGGTATGTATAACTTTGAAATGGTTATTGGCCTAGATAAGGTGTGTGAACATCACCATATTTATCAGAAGGTACAATATGTTATTCATCAATACGATGCATAGAAATTGTTAAACATACAGTTATTTGTTCACATGCATATTGCAATTAGTCATCACAGCAATATGCATAGTGCAATGGTATGCATACATTTATAATGGTTATTGATGCTTTGACCCACTTGTGCATCTCCTTGCAGGCTGCAGTGGGTGTGTAATTTTATCTATATAATACTAATTTGCTTAAGCACCTTACACGGGGTGATCTATGAGGTACAATCAGTTTACAAAAATGTACATTATGTTAGATATTAGTTACTTGACTATGTATATCTATCAAAGGTAGTGCAATTGTACACATAAATTTGGAACAGTTATTTAGTCCTTTGATCAATTTGTGCATCTCTCTATAGTAGATGTGTAATTTTACTTGTATGAGTAGCCTTTGTTTGTCTATGAGTATCTTACACAGGGTGATCTATAAGGTATAATCAGTTTACAAAAATATACATCATGTTTGGTGTTAGTTACTTGACTATGTATATATGTAAAAAAGAGATTAGATATAGCGCAGAAAAAAGTAGTTATGTGAGTTGAAATGTATTCTACAAACTTTGGTATAGTTGATATTAAAATTTCTCTGTAGAGTGTGCACATTGTTAGTGGGTATGGAGTAGTGCTAGATGTTATGTACGCTTACATGGTCATAAATTTACAGAAGTTACTCCATCGTTTAAATTTGTAATTGGTTGTTAGCCTTTACACACTATCACATGCATACACATAATGTAAGAATGAATTTAATATATATAGTTGTTCATTGGTTACATAGAATTCATATAGGCATACAAATTGGGGTTTGATTAGCTATATCTTGTATATAATTGTTAACACATTATATCGTATTCACCTTATTTTGCAGCATGTCATGGGTAAAGATAGCGTCTTTTGACAAATCAATGGATATCAGTCAATGCTGGTGGAGCAAAGACATTAGATTGCATAATTAGATAGTTTCATTGTGCTAGACTCGTAACACTCGTTAGAATGTACTTACATTTAGTTCTTAATGTATTACCACATGTTCAATCTATTTTACAATGTCCAAGAGGAAAAAAAAAGTTAAATTGCTAATTTTAGATTCTATTTATTAGTATTGTACATTTAGTTAGTATTTAAGTACTATTTATTGCTAATTTTTTAGTGTTAGCTCAATCTGTTTTACAATATATCCAAAACAATAATTTCTATTCTATTGATTGGTAAAAAAAAAATTAGTTAATACGGAACAAGTGAAACTCAGTTAACAGCATTGTATAACTCTTTTACTTTCTTTTTATAGATTTTTTTTACCATAACATTTGTAAATTCTCAATTTCGATATATACAAAATGTTATGTAGTGATAGGTACGAATCCTTGTAGATATCATTGTAATCATCGTAGATTTTTGTTCAATTTGTATATTTGTTTGAAGCATTGTATATATTATTAGAATTGTTGTACATATTGTTATAACTAGAATGTTCATTTGGTTTATTTTTATATGAATCACAGCTAATAAACTTAAGGATATTTGTTCAAAGATCAATTAAATGATAGAAATATGCCAAAATTGACATTCCAACCATGTTTTTAAGGCTTTTAGTTTGGGGTTTCATAAAAACGGAAACGAGTGACACTATGATTGGGAGTTACAAATTTGCTGATGGGCAATTACTACTTTTTGAGATTATAATATATTGACAACTAACATTTTACCTAAAGCTAGTATTTCTATAATAGTGGGATATGACTAGTTAAATTTGTGTTTAATCAACATGTATGTAACTTATAAATAATCAAATGTAACTAGTTTTCACCAATATGTAAAACAAAAATTTTTATTTCCTTAAACATATCATAAAATGGACTAAACAGTTTGTAAGGTGATAGCAACAGAAAGTCAATAAATACTAACATAGGGATGTTACTAATTAGCAATAGAAATTAATTTTTTTTTTACCAATTGATAGAATCGAAGTTACTACTTTGAATATATTGTAAAACAAATCGAGCTAACAATAAAAAATTAACAACAAATAGTACTTAAATACTAACTAGATGTATAATACTGATAAATAGAATCTAAAATTAGCAATTTAACTTTTTTTTCCTCTAGTACATTGTAAAATAGATTGAACATGTGATAATGCATTAAGAACTAAATATAAGTACATTCTAGTGAGTGTTACGAGTCTAGCACAATGAAATTATCTAATTATCCAATATAATTTCTTTGCTCCACCAGCATTGATTGAAATCCATTGATTTGTCAAAAGAAAATATCTTTGCCCTTCACATGCTGCAAAATAAGGTGAAAAAATATAATGTGTTAATAATTACATACACGGTATAGCTAATCAAACCTCAATTTGTACGCCTATATGAATTCTATGTAACCAGCGAACAACTATATGATAAATTCATTCTTACATTATGTGTATGCACGTGACAGTGTGTAAGAGCTAACAGCCAATTACAAATTTAAACAATGGACTAACTTTTTGTAAACTTATGACCATGTAAGCATACATAACATATAGCACTACTCCATACCCACTAACAACATGTATACTCCAAAAAAAAATTACAAAAAAAATGTCAATATCAATTATACCAAAGTTTCTAAAATATATTCCAACTCACGTGGCTACTTTTTATTGCACTATATCTAATCTCCCTGTTACAGATATACATAGTCAAGTAACAAACACCTAACATGATGTACATTTTTATAAACTGATTCTGTCTCATAGATCATCCCGTGTAAGGTGCTCACAAACAAACTAGTATTACTCATACAAGTAAAATTATGCATCAATTGTAGGGGATGCACAAGTTGATTAAATGGCCAATAACCATTCCAAAGTTATGTATATCATTGCACTACCTTTCATAGATATACACAGTCAAGTAATTAACATCTAATATGATGTACATTTTTGTAAACTAATTGTACCTCATGGATCATCTCGCGCAATTTGCTTATAGACAAATTAGTATTAATCACACAAATAAAATTACACACCCACTGCAGCCTGCAAGGAGATGCACAATTGGATTAAAGCACCAATTAATCATTCCAAATGTATGCATACCATTGCACTATGCATGTGGCTGCGATAACTAATTGCAATATGCATGTGGACAAATAACTACATGATAAGAGTATATTTTACGTATTTTTAGTGTGCTTTATTGGTTAGTTTTGATGTGTTTTATTTAATTTTATAAATAATTAATTAAGATTCTAGTGAAAATATGCATTTTGTGGTTTAAAGTATGAAAATTGCATTTCTATGGATTTTTATGATAAAAATTTTATATTTTACAGGTTTATTGATTCAATCATCAAATAGAGTGCATTGAGAATATAATTTGATGATTGGTGATGGATTAAAGTGATAAAAATAGAATATGAAGTGTGAAAGAAGAAAAGCAATTAAAGTCAAAAGGAAGCAAGATGTTCAGCTTTGACACATTTTTGTATTTTGGCAATATATTGAGCTACATACATTGGATTGAGATGATTCTTCAACTATTTTTGAAGCTAAGAGACAGATCGACATTTGGTATGAAGACATCAAAGTCCAATTCGACTGTTTTCCTGGTCAAAATGTCGAAATACAGAAGTAAAAGTCTGCTGCTAAGAGCTGAAAATGCGGAATTGACCAGTCAGTGGTATTTTTATCATATCTTGGTCCTCAGAACTCCAAATTGGATGATTCTTAATGCATTGGAAAGCTATTTCAAAGGAATACAACTTATATGTTTTTCACAAGAGCTAATTCAGCCTCCATTATAGAGAAAATAGCAGTTGAAGTAGCTAGATTCTGATCAGAAATAGCTGCTCTCCATTGGTACATCATGTTTTCTCCTTCAATAATTCACAGCTATGGATGAACGTATGAAAACCAATTAGCAACTGTAAAAGGGATGTTTCAAGCCTCATTTCCTGACTGCATTCATCTATATATAGCCATGGACTTGTAAGATTCAAAAATAACTTTGCAAGGCTAGGAAAACTCACCAAAAATGTAGTGTTCACTAGTTTTTCTTAGTTCATTAGTATAGTATAGGTAGAGTAGTTTATCGTTCTTGTATTTATAGTTAGATTTGGAGGAAGATTGGAGGAGCAAAGATGGAGAGTTTGAAACTCATGTGACAAGGGTGACTTCTCTCCTATCACTTTCTCTTTTGTAGTTGAATTTATGTTTAACTATAATACAAGTTTGGTGTTTGTTTTTACCATGTTTGGTTAAAGTTTATGCCTAGAGTATGTATGAACTTTCTACACCTTGTTTATGATCTTTATTTGGTTATTTGATGATATTATTTTGAACAAGTTATTTATCATTTTTTTTTTTCTAATCATGATTAACCGGCCATTAATTGTGATTTTCTAAAGGTGTTAAGTTTGCAATGAAAATTGAAATTTAATACTAGTTCAAGGAAGTGATAAACCTAGGGAGTACACTCACGAGAGTAGAGGTGCACCTATGTGGCTTAAGTGACTTGTTCATGTAATTTCATAGAAGAAATGAACTTGTAGTTAATATCATAACCACGAGAGTAGGTATGGCTTAGTTACAAGTATAGTTGATTCACTACGAGAATAGGTTTCATATACTTAAGGAAATCACGTCATAACTAGCCAAGATAATAACATTCACTTAATTGGTAATCTCATTAGCAAGAGTAGTATGGAATTCCTCTAGGAGTTTTCTAGTGTTAATTTTCATTACTTTTATATTTATGGTAGTCTAGATAATAAAGGTGTTTGAAAATCACCGGTAATTGCAATCTTCCCTGTGGGATCGACCCTTAATACCCTATACTTGCTCACGATTCGTATACTTGCGATAAATCGTGTGTGTGGTATTTAGGAGTTTAAAAATGTAAAACTTGATTGGGATGAGCTTAATGTTATATGTATACCCCGCGCACGTCAAGTTTTTGACGCCGTTGCCGGGGAGGATTTGTCAATATCGGTGCTAAGAGTAACTTTATTAATTTAGACATTTTTACTTATTTTTCTTGTGTTTGTTGTGTCTATTGTCTCAATTTTTGTTTTAGTGTTTTTGTGGGTTTTTGTGTTTTTGTGTTTTTTTTTATTATTATTTTTTTATGTTAGAGTTATCTATTCTTCTTGGCTAAACTTGTTTTTGAGTTATTTTAAAGACATGTTTAGTAGATCAAGGAGACTAGAAAATATGAGGAGACAATGTATGGGAAGTGGAAGATCGGCAATGGATGGTTTGTGAGGACTCGTAAAATTATTATTTTTCGACTCCTATTTTTGCTCATTTAATTATTTATTCAAATATTTGTTTCGATTATTATTTTCTAGCCTTATTAGACTTAAATATATGAAGTTATGACTTCATTATATTTTTAAAGTGACTCGTTTCAAAAATTAATTTCTTTGAAAGCTCGATTAATGAAAATAGTAAAAACATGTCTGAAAACTTTAGCCATTTGGGAGTACAATAAGTTCAAAACTTGGAGACATGTACAATGGTTCTAAAATAGGTAATTATAGGTTTAAATACTCAAGTGATAGTTAGTGGTACGATCGTTACAAGAATTTCTCGAAGATTTCACTTTATCGCGCCTAAATTGGAAATACGCGTTTTCATGCGCGCGCTTAATTGAGGGACTTTAGACCATTATTTTGGGACAATTAAGAGTGAATAATATTTATATGAATATAAGTGTACTAGAGGTTTAGTGCACTAGTGAAACAAATGTAAGAGGAATCGAGCACAAAACGCGCGCTTACGCGCACTATTGGAGAGTTGACTTTTGTACATTTAAAACCAAAATTTGCTAAGCTTCTCACAGAAGCTTTATCATCAGCAAACACTTCTTTTTCCTTCTCATTTGACCAAACCAGCAGCAGCAAAAATAACCAAAGCTTTTCAAATTTTTTCATCTCCAAATTCTTGCATCAAACCTTCATAGATTCACACCAAACTTCACATACACTTAGCTCTACACTTGGACACCACTTTGAGCTGCAAAAGATAGCTAAAACTCACGGTTTTTCTGGAGCAAAAAGGGCCGAAAATCACTGCCTTGGACATCAACTAGAGTAAGTAAAGATCAAGCTTTCTAATTTCGATTTTTGGAAGTTCTAGTATACCTTTAAACTCTTATTTTCATATGGGTTGATGTTGTTGTTGGAAAAAGTGGAATGTGGGCTCTATGAACTCCCACCCTTGTTTTGGAGGCTGATCTCATGCTTGATAATGTTTATAATGTTGGATTAGTGCTTAAACTAGTGGATTATTGGTGGAAAATTGATGGAAACTCATGATGGGTGCAAAGGCCAAATCTGACCATTTTGCCCCTGCTTTGTTCGGCCACTTTAATGCAAAAATTTGAGGATTTAATGGCTTGATTGTGTTGTTTACATGTTGTAGTAGTTGTATAAAAATTTTCATTGAAAAATACTGAGTTTTGGTTGGTCAAATGAATTTATTTCCCAAAACTAGTAATCTGGAAACTGTTCCCCTAATGCTCAGACTAGTGTTCGTATTTTGTCCATAACGCCGTGCTCCGACGTCGAAATCAAGTGCCGTCAGCGGCATTTGAAACTAGACACTCCCACCTTTCCAAAGGTATAAATACACATTCTGGTTCTATGTGTGTGAGCCGCACCACTCTTTTGAACTCAGCTGCTCTGTTTCTCTGTTCTGCTGGAATGAAATACAGAAGCTATGATTTGAAACTCGATTTCGAGCTAGTTGTGTACTGAATTTCAAAACGTTTTCTTTTGTGAAATTTTAGCCCTATAATGTATTTTCCAACACTATCAACCATGCTCAATTCCGAGTTAAATTGAGTGAGTTATGATTAAAATACGGAGACTGCCCTGTTCTTGAAAACCCCAACTTTTGGACTAATTTGAGACAAGACTTGGAGTGATTTTGCTAATTGAGTTCCGTGGTGTTAAACACCTACTAAATGTACCATGTATGTTCCTTAGGCCTTTTCTGCACAAATGAACTATGTTTGGAGGATTTTCCATTGGCCAAATGTTTGGAAATGAGGAACAAGAAATTCAAGGCAGTTATGCCTTAAGAATTTTTCAAAATTTTGGTTGGATAGTTGACTACCTATCCGAAGGTATTTTTCCATGAAATTTGATAGAGAGATACCCTTCATATAGGAGTATTATACTGCTAAATTTGATACCAATCCAAATCCTTTTCGATACTTAACTAAAGATCCAAAGTCGGAAACCCAAATCTGGAATTTGTTCAACAGTCTCGAATTTTTTCCAACTTTGAGCTACCGTATCTCGGTGCTCGACACTCTGATCCTTGATCAGCTTTTTCTGTTTTAAACCTTACTTGCAACTCTAATTGAGTTACAAATTTTAGAGGCTAGCTCGTAACGTGTGAATTTTGCCGAATTTTCAAAGTTAGCGAAAAACCAACCCCGGCTCAATTCTGAGTGTTCTGAAACAGCAACTTTAAACCCATTTTTGAATACCTTTCACTTAGATTCATGGAAAAGTGTCTTCTAAGAACTTTTAGTACTTTCAAAGAGGTTTCCAACGGTACCAAGTTTTCCAATTTTTGACATGTAGAATGTGAGATACGATTTTTCAAAATATCGTATCAAAACTGAAAATTTTCCGAATTCCAAAAGAAGGGAGTTTTCAAGCACTCCTTATCCCTTCGATATTACTTGAACGTTTTATACTTGATTTCCCAAAATGAAAACTCGATCGCTCTTGTACTTTAAGAAACTCTAGTTGAATCTCGATTTACGAGTAATTGAGATTCGTTTTCATGAAATTTCCTTAGATTGTACTAACATACAATTTTCCTTGATAATTGAGGCACGTGAATGATAATACATTATTATTTCCTCAGGCGCCCACGAGAACCTTCAAGAGGATCCTACAGTGAACACTTGAACTTCCAGAAAATATTTTTTCTTGATTTGCTCGGTGAGTGTCAAGTGTATGAATACTTGTACTCTCTGGACTTGACTCCTGCTTGGTTTACCTGATTACGTGCTTAGCCCACTTGTTTTAGAAAAATAGAGCTGAGTGTGTACTTTATCGCACTCGTTCTCATTTGAAAACAAATAACTCATGCTTAACATGATTTACCTGATTTACATGACTTGAAATACCTGCTTAGATCTGTCAAATACTTGAATACATGACATGGTATGCTATGGCTGCATACGTCGTTGGAGTGAATCTCCTCGAAACTTACATGATACATGGGGGACGCCCCAACTCATAGGCCGACCTTGGAACTCGAGCCGGCATGGGTTTGGTCGGGAACCTTGGTGAGTCATGAGAATTACATGATAAGCCTGATCTATTTGAGAGATCTTGCTTGGCATACTCGTGGAGTATAGCCTTCTAAATGTCGTGCGGGCCGGAAGCGGTGTATGGTGTACGGATGAGAAATAAGTGGTGATCTATGATTTGGAAATATCAACCCGGTTGACGGAGAGTCATCGCGGGAAGATATACGAATGAACTGGCAAAACAAGTGGAATTTAGCTCCTGAGAGCTACCATCTCCTTGAATTGTTTCTGGTTACATTTTGTTGGCATTATTAATTACTTGCAAGTTATCACTTGAACTGTTACTTGGGCTTGTTACCTGAGCTATGTGCCTGCATGTGTGTTCTTGGTCTCACGAGCGTTTTTGCTCACCCTGTAGATTTATTTTCCTTAACAGGTTTGAACTCGGAGGTGTACTGGGGAAACCCTCCTGATGTGTTTTTGTTTAGGGTTTCTATTTCATTTTGGCTATGCCCCTTAGTTTTGGATTGTACTTTTGGAATTGAAATGTAACTTTTGGGGTGTAATGTATATTTGGGATTCATGATGTATTTTGAATACCCGACGTGCGGGTTGGATAATGGATGACCATTGTTAAGCTTGAATGCTTCCGCATTTACTGTACTTAAGTTACTTACTTGTGTGGTGTAGTTCGATAATAAGCTTGAATGATTTGGCTTGAGTCCTGGCGAGAATTAGGCAGGCGTCCCGCGGATACCTTTTGGTTCGCCTTAGGGAGAAGTGGGGCGTCACGGTTGGTATCAGAGTGCTAGGTTAGCTCTAGGTTAGAGACCTATATGGGAGACATATTAGATACTCTACCCGTACGATTTGAGACCGGATAATTAAATTATACCTTAAGAGGTAATTGGGGCATACTAGTGATTGGGTTAGGCATGCATAGACGACATCCGAACTAGATAGTGATTTAAATTTCTAACTCGAAAAGTGCTATTATTTTGCAGGGATGGAAAATGAAAATGGAGCTCCGGCAGCTGACGGGAATGGCCATGCGAATGGTCATATAGCGCCTCATAGGCCTATCTACTACCAAGCTTTGGTTGTGGGAGTTTGAGTACGCTATTCCCCATCTGACAGATATCCCCGATGTTCGTATAGGGTTACTTTTGCTTACCCGAACCACATTGTGCTTGCTCTGGACGACGTGCGTCGTTAGTTAGTGGATCTTAATAGGGATCTTCAGGCAGAGGTGGACGAGTTTAGACAGATGGTTAGCGCTCAGGGTGAGCGGATTGCCGAGCTTGAGGAGGTGATCGAGGGTGAGGTGGCCACATCTGCAGTGGTCCGTGATGAACTTCAGAGTACTAGGGCTCAGCTTACTAGGTTGAGGGAGGAGGTCCGTAGTCTGGCTTCCGATATCGTAGCTGATGCCACTAGGCTAGTGGATGAGGCGATGGGTGTAGCTCAGGACTCTGAGGAGGAGGATCCTGAGGAGGAAGTTCCTCCTGATAGTCTTGCTGTGGACTAGGTCTAGATTGACTGACCTTTCTTTTGACTCTTTTAACTAGTATAGCTAATATTAGTAGGGTGATGCTAAGTGCTGAGACCATTGTATTTTGCATGACTGTGTGGCCTATTTTTGAGGCACTTGCTTTACTTTAGTTTTCTGTGACTAAAAGTATTCTTGTAGCACCTGTGTGCTATATTTTTGTGACTACCCCATGACTTGCTAATTGTATGAATTTGATATGCTAATGAATGTAAATTATTGTTAATTCTAATGTTTTCTTGATTGGTTCCTGCTCTCTACTTTGCATCGCATAATTTATTTATTTCTTGCACTAGGCACGCCTAGGTTATGGAAGGGTTAAGAAAGGGTCGAGACCATGGGCGAGGGACTAGACCGGCCCAACCTCAGGGGAATGACCAGGGATCGGCAACTGGACCGACCCAGGGCCAGGAAAATATTGAGGGTAATCAAGTGGTTACTGCCATTAACAGGATGACTGATATCCTAGAGCGCTTAGCTGATAGACAAGGACCTGGACCGTTCAACCAATCTGGGGGTCAAGAAAGAGGAGAGGATAGAGCCTTAGAGAGGTTCTTAAAATTTAACCCGCCTAAGTTCCTTGGCGAATCTGATCCTGAGGTAGCGGAGAATTGGTTAAAAAGGATGACCAACATATTCGCTGCTTTAGACTACACTGAAGATAGGCGAGTGAATTTCGCTGCTTTCCAATTTAAGGGAGTAGTCCGCGCTTGGTGGGATCTGATAAAAGGAAAATGGGAAAGGACTCAGACCCCTTGGACTTGGGAGAATTTCACAAGGGAATTCAACGAAAAGTTTCTTCCGCTCTTAATCCAAGAGAAGAGGGAGGATGAATTTATCAAGCTAAAACAGAGAGCTCTTAGTGTAGCTGAGTATGAAAGAAAGTTTACTAAACTTTCAAAGTACGCTCCCGAATTTGTGACTAATGAGCGAAAAAGGATTAGACGGTTTGTTCAGGGACTTAATGTGGAGATACAAGAGGGCTTGACCGCAACCCAAATCTCTACATTTACTGAAACTTTAGAGAAGGCACAGAGGGTTGAGAGTGCAAGATTGCAAGTGAGAAACTTCCACAATAGGAAAAGAAACTTTTCTAGCCATACCTCTGGACAAACTAGTAAAAGTGCACAGCCTTCCAAGATGGGAAGAGGAGCGGGAGGACCAAGGACTGCTGGAGGTTCGAGAGGGGCTTTATCTAGAGGAAGCCGTAGTGGACTGACACAGGCTAGGAGAGCGCCTTCCAGTGGATCAGCGGTGACCCCTCAAGTTACGTGTGGGTACTGCGGAAAGCCCAACCATTCTGAAAGTGACTGTTGGAGGAAGTCTGGGAAGTGCTTGGCCTGCGGTAGTACCGAGCATCAACTTGCGAATTGCCCAAACAAACTGAAGGCGGGAGGTGATACCTAGAGACCGAAAAAGTCAGCCTCTAAGCAAACCAGTGCCGGAGGGAGCCGACCGAAAGTACCGGTCCGGCTTTATGCACTGGATTACCAATAAGTTCCTGAGGCAACTAAGGTGGTAAAAGGTACAATCCCAATCTTTCACTGTTTAGCTAGGGTTTTAATTGATCCAGGTGCTACACATTTTTTTGTAAACCCTAACTTCATGAGTGGGATAGACTTGAAACCAATTAAATTACCACATGATCTAGAGGTTAAAACGCCTACTGGGGATCAAAGTCTAATTGCTAATTTGGTGTATCAAGATTGTGAAGTCTGGATTGGGGAACGAAAATTACTGGCCGATTTGATGGGATTGACGATTAAGGGATACGATGTAATCTTGGGGGGATGGATTGGTTAGCCCATTATAATGCTCAGTTAAACTGTAGGACGAAAATCGTAGAGTTGCGTCTTCCAGGAGAAACAACTCTGAAACTGGATGTAAGGGGTAAATTAGTTTCGTCTACACTTATTTCAGGAATTCGGACTAGAAAGTTGTTAAGTAAAGGAGTTCAAGGATATTTGGCTTTTCTTATTAACACCCCTAGTGATAAGGTGAATTTGGAGGACATGCCTGTAGTGAAAGACTTTCCTGATATTTTTCCTGAAGAATTGGAGTCCCTACCCCCGGAACGGAAAATAGCCTTTAAGATCGATGTAACTCCGGGAGTAGCCCCTATTTCTAGGACGCCATACCGAATGGCCCCAGCCGAATTGAAGGAGTTGAAATTGCAACTACAAGACTTGCTGGAGCGGGGTTTTATACGGGAAAGTGATTCACCGTGGGAGCCCCAATTTTGTTTGTTAAGAAGAAGGACGGGAGTCTGAGACTGTGTATAAACTACCGAGGCTTGAATGATGTTACAATTAAGAATAAGTACCCTCTACCCCACATTGATGAATTATTTGACCAATTGCAAGGGGTTGTAGTATTCTCGAAATTGGATTTGAGACAGGGTTATTATCAGTTGAGGATTTTGGAGAAGGACATACCCAAAACTGCTTTTAACTCGAGATATGGGCATTTTGAATTTGTCGTGATGCCGTTTGGGTTAACGAATGCACCTGCTGCTTTTATGAATTTAATGCATAGGGTCTTTAAACCTTACCTAGATCAATTTGTGGTGGTCTTTATTGATGACATATTGGTGTATTCTAAAAATGTGAAGGATCATGAGAAGCATTTGAGAATTATTTTACAAACTTTGAGGGAACATCAATTATATGCTAAGTTTAGCAAGTGCGAATTCTGGTTAAAAGAAGTGACTTTCTTGGGACACATAATTTCTAAGGATGGGATCAAAGTGGATCCAGCTAAAGTTGAAGCTGTTTCGAAATGGAAACGACCGGAAAATCCTACCGAGATTCGGAGTTTTATTGGATTAGCAGGGTATTACCGGAGATTCATTCAGAATTTTTTGAAAATTGCTGGACCCATGACTAAATTGACCAAGAAAAATTGAAAGTTTATATGGAGTCCTAAGTGTGAGGAAAGTTTTCAGGAATTGAAAAGACGGTTGACAAGGGCGCCTGTGTTAGCTTTGCCAAACGGAAAGGATAGTTTTGTGGTTTACACAGATGCATCTAAGGAAGGATTGGGGTGTGTTCTAATGCAAAATGACAGAGTGATAGCATATGCCTCTAGAAAATTGAAATCGCATGAAGGGAATTACCCGACTCATGATTTGGAGTTAGCAGCCGTGGTTTTTGCTTTAAAGAAATGGAGGCATTATCTGTACGGAGTGACATTTGAGGTTTTTACAGACCACAAAAGTCTTAAGTACTTATTTTCTCAAAAGGAACTGAATTTGAGGCAACGTAGATGGATGGAATTTTTGGAAGACTATGACTGTACGATTAAGTACCATCCAGGGAAAGCTAATGTAGTCGCTGATGCTTTGAGTCATCAAGTACAGATGGCTGGATTGATGATTAAGGAATTCGAATTGTTGGAAGAAGTTAGTTAGTAGAATTCTCGACTGGAACCGAGGAAAGTAATTCTGGGGAACATTGTATTGAATTTTCCTTTGATGGAACGTATCAAGGAATCTCAAGGAAAGGACACTGAAGTGCAGAAATGGTCAGAAAGGGTTAAAAAGGGGGACAAATCGAATTTTAACTTGGGACCGAATGGTGTATTGAGATTTCGGAATCGGGTAGTTGTGCCAAAGGATGAAGGGTTTAAAAAGGAAATTTTAGAAGAGACACACGATCAAAGTTTACGGTACATCCAGGAGGGAATAAAATGTACCAGGATTTAAAGAGTCTTTATTGGTGGGAGAAAATGAAGAAGGAGATTGCTAAATTTGTCCAAACATGTTTAATTTGTCAACAGGTTAAAGTCGAACATCAGAAATCATCGGGACTTTTGCAACCTCTAGAAATACCTGAGTGGAAATGGGAGAATATCACCATAGATTTTGTATCGGGATTACTAAGGACACAGAGAGGCCATGATGCGATTTGGGTAATGTGGATAGATTGACCAAATCGGCTCATTTTCTGCCGATTAATATGAAATACCCATTAGAGAAGTTGGCCAGATTGTATTTGGATGAGATCATTAGGTTGCATGGAATACCTGTCAGTATCGTGTCGGATAGATATCTAAGATTTGTTTCGAGATTCTAGCAAAAGATGCAAGAAGTGTTAGGGACTAAATTGAATTTTAGTACCACTTATCATCCCCAAACTAATGGACAGTCGGAGAGGACAATTCAAACTCTTGAGGACATGTTAAGGACTTGTGTTCTGGACTTTGGAGAGAATTGGGATAAGTTTTTGACTTTAGTAGAATTTGCCTACAACAATAGTTTCCACTCTTCTATTCAGATGGCCCCGTATGAGGCATTTTATGGTCGAAAATGTATGTCTCCAATTTGTTGGGACGAAATAGGTGAACGAAAAATCTTAGACCCGACCACAATATCTTGGATTGAAGAAGTTAGTGAGAAAGTAAGGTTAGTACGCCAAAGAATTCAAACCGCCCAGAGTCGCCAAAAGAGTTATGTCGATAATCGAAGAAAAGATTTGGAGTTTACTGTTGGAGATTTGGTATTTCTCAAAATTACACCTTTGAAAGCAAGTTTGATGTCGGGAAAAGGAAAGAAGTTACAGCCAAGGTTTGTAGGGCCTTACAAGATTATCCAACGTGTGGGGAGTGTAGCCTATAAGTTGAAATTACCGCCGAGTTTATTTCGAATCCATAATGTGTTTCATGTATCTATGCTTAAGAAGTATCATCCGAACCCTTCTCACGTCTTACAACCTGAAAATGTTGAGATTGATGAGATTTTGGCCTATGAGGAAAAACCGGTTAAGCTTCTGGATAGGAAGGTGAAGGAATTGAGAAATAAACAGATACCATGAGTAAAAGTCCTTTGGAAGAACCATGGGTTAGAGGAAGCAACTTGGGAGGTCAAAGAAGCAATTCGAGAAAAGTATCCAGACCTGTTCGCCAATCAAGGTAAATTTCGAGGACGAAATTTTCTTAAAGGGGAGAGGATGTGAGGACTCGTAAAATTATTTTTTGACTTCAAGAGGATCCTACAGTGAACACTTGAACTTCCAGAAAATATTTTTCTTGATTTGTTCGGTGAGTGTCAAGTGTATGAATACTTGTACTCTCTGGACTTGACTCCTGCTTGGTTTACCTGATTACGTGTTTAGCCCACTTGTTTTAGAAAAATAGAGCCGAGTGTGTACTTTATCGCACTCGTTCTCATTTGAAAACAAATGACTCATGCTTAACATGATTTACTTGGTTTACATGACTTGAAATACCTGTTTAGATCTGTCAAATGCTTGAATATATGACATGGTATGCTATGGATGCATATGTCGTTGGAGTGAATCTCCTCGACACTTACATGATACATGGGGGACGCCCAAACTCATAGGCCGACCTTGGAACTCGAGTCGGCATGGGCTTGGTCGGGAACCTTGGTGAGCTATGAGAATTACATGATAAGCTTGATCTATTTGAGAGATCTTACTTGGCATACTCGTGGAGTATAGCCTTCTAAATGTCGTGCGGGCCCGAAACGGTGTACGGTGTACGAATGAGAAATAAGTGGTGATCTACGATTTGAAAATATCAACCCGATTGACGGAGAGTCATCGCGAGAAAATATACGAATGAACTGGCAAAGCAAGTGGAATTTAGCTCCTGAGAGCTACCATATCATTGAATTGTTTCTGTTTACATTTTGTTGGCAATATTAATTACTTGCAAGTTATCACTTGAACTGTTACTTGGGCTTGTTACCTGAGCTATGTGCCTGTATGTGTATTCTTGGCTTCACGAGCGTTTTTGCTCACCCTGTAGATTTGTTTTCCTTAACAGGTTTGAACTCGGAGGTGTACTGGGGAAACCCTCCTGATGTGTTTTTGTTTAGGATTTCTATTTCATTTTGGCTATGCCCCTTGGTTTTGGATTGTACTTTTGGAATTGAAATGTAACTTTTGGGGCGTAATGTATATTTGGGATTCATGATGTATTTTGAATACCCGACGTGCGGGTTGGATAATGGATGACCATTGTTAAGCTTGAACGCTTCCGCATTTACTGTACTTTAGTTACTTACTTGTGTGGTGTAGTTCGATAATAAGTTTGAATGATTTGGCTTGAGTCCTGGCGAGAGTTAGGCAGGCGTCCCGCGGATACACTTTGGTTCGCCTTAGGGAGAAGTGGGGCGTCACATGGTTACCGAGTGTAAAACTCTTTCAATAGAGGTAACCAAGAAATTACTGAAGGTATGTCTTTCGAAGATGGTTTAAAGCGTTTAAAGACTAAATTTGATGTTATAATGTTAAAAGTGCAAATGGACACCATGATGCATGAGATTGAGGAAAAGAGGAATGTTAATACTTTTAATTCTAATCAAATGATTTGTGACTTGTGTGGAGGTTATCATACTATTCATACATGTAGACAAGTACAAAATGTGGATTATTATGATGAATTTGGGCATTGCAATCCTTATCTTGATCAATATGGTCCTAATTGGGACAATTCTTGTGCTTATGGTTGGGATAGTCAATGTGCTGATAGTGCTTCTTTTTGTTTATATGATTACCAATCCGAATGTGTCCACTATGAATCAAAACCATCTTGGGAATTGGCAATAGAGAAGTTAGTTAATGCACCTCTACCTTGAAAATTAGAAAGTGAACCATTAGCTAATGATTCTAATGCAACTTGGGAGCTAGCTGTAGAAAATTCTTCTAATCAATTTGATTTAGTCATAGAAAAACTAGCTAATGTGACTTCCGATCGTCTTGATAGGATTGAGGAAAGATTAGATGAATTAACCTCTCACTTTTGTAGAATACAAGAACAATTATATGTATTGTGTGAAGTTATTTTTTCTAATAATATGCAAAATGACCCTATTATGAATGGTGGGAATGTTGTAAGTGAATATGGATTATATTTTGATCAAAATGATGAATCCAATTTGTGTTTCAATGAGAAAATATCCATTTCACAAGATAGTGTCTTTGGAGCTAACATTGAACCTCAAGAGGTGAGTCTTAACGACTCATTTTTCACCCCTCTTGAGGAATGTGTTGATTGTACAGGTTTTAAAGGTATTATAGCCCAAGAAAGCTATGTAAATATTGTGACAGCCCCACCTCTCTCTAGAGCGAACCCTAGGGTATCAGCAGATTGCCTGCCCAACTCTCGCGCGGGGCTCAGTCGATCAAAGTACTAATAAGTCAAATGAAGCGGATGAAATATCTTCTATTCACGGGAGTGTAACCCCAATTAAATATAACCACTACACCAACAATCTAAAAGCTTAGCATACACATAATTAAATGTCAACTTAGCACTCCGCACATAACTTACATAATATAAGTCGAACTTATAGATTCAAGCTTACGGAAGTCAAAAGTAAGGTCGTCTTAAATAAAAGGTTACAATCTCAAAATACAAGTTCAAAACAAAATAAAGGTAAGAAAGCTCTTGATCAATCCATCCCCGATCTGTTAAGGAAAACAAAGGGAATGGGGTGAGCTAAAACCCAGTGAGGTTCCAAATAAAGCAAATAAATACATAGCCACATAAGGTCACAAAATAACCAAATAAACACCGTATAGTAGAATAACAGTTTAATCACAGTTCAATTCAAGGATACGGGTGGCTTTCAAAAGTCAAAGATCCACTTGAGCTTGATCATAATTGCCTCTTGTTGACACTCCGTCAACACTTGTATGCACAGTATATAGGGTCCGTAGAACACCACTTTCACCAATTTCCGTCCACCAATCAACCCCCTACCAGACCCGCACGCCACAAACAGTAGTTTGATAATACTCGAGTATACCAGGAATTCAAGATTCCAAAGGAACAGGATCAAGTCGAGGATTTTATCACTGGTGGTGCTGGGCAACACAACAAGCAAGCATAACGGCTATACTTCACCAGGAACCTCCAAACATCAGTCTCCAAGGTTTATCGGCCTTTTCGACCAAGCCCTTGCTGGCTCGATACAGCCGACTCACCAAAGAGGTTGGGTACCCAAATAGTAGCAGTAGTTGATGGAATATCACCCAAACAACTTAAACACAGTCATATATAGAGAAATCACATCTCATAATAACAGTACACAGAGCCTCATTGAAAAACAAGGGAGGTCGAGTGCGATAAAGTACACGCTTGCCTCCATTTTATCAAAACAGTATTTGGCTCTAACAGTCACAAATCAAGTATTTCAGATATTCCGATATTTCACATAACAGGTAGCAGGTAGTGGAACACTCACCTGTCAAGTAAAAGTAATAATCAACGTCAAACGTCTCAGTTATGGTCACCTGCGTTTCCCCAAACCTAAGGCAACGAGTGAAATTATTAACAATTAGATTCGTTTCTCACTAAATTATAGGTTCATTAAGAAACCAAGTGAGTAGTCCAGACTACTTAATCCGGCATGCAATGAGGTCCATACCATGGTAAAAGTTCATGAGAAAATAAGTTTAATGTGTACATGAAAGCTCGGCAAAAGAAAGGTTTCATTTAGACTTAACGGTTCTTTTTTTCTCGGATTGAATAGTCTTGCCCGGCAGTCTCGGGAAAATGGTTATAATGCACTGTAGAAAAGTCAGAATTAGGTTCCATCAGTGGCGTTGGAAATTAGGTTCACAAGGCTATATTTGTGTAGAATAAATCATTTCCAAAATCCAAACGTAAGTGGTTCAAAATCAAGCAACCAAATGAATTTTCTGGAGAGTCTCAGATGAACAATAATAAACGGGCAGCCAAATTTCAAGACTCGCCACGAATCGCTCGGGATGAACAAGAAAATGAGCTTGGTACCATTTTAAAGCTCTAAGAGTCTACTTTCAAATTCCACAAACAGCACTCAAATCCGATCATCGAAGAAAACGTTATGACCCTCACAAGATCATTGGTCAAAAAATTCCTGGATCTAGTCCAGTTTTGCCTCTTTGCTCATAACTCAAAATTTAGCCAACCAAATTGGTTAATTTTTTGTAGACAACCTCCACACACATAACACAATATATATCCCTCACATTTGTAGTCATATTAAGCACGAAAATATCCAAGCAAAATAGGGTAGCGAGTTCTTGAAATTTCAAACAGCACCTTCTCCAAATTTTCTAACTTTCATCCTTTCATGATTTCCACTTAAATCACATACCAAGTGTTATATCTCACTCAAAAGGGCTTTAAAACATGTTAATACTTCATAACAATCATGAATAAAGTGCATGCATTTCATCAAACACTTGGTAGGCATGCTTTCTAACTAATTACTCTTTTGTCTAATTCAAGAGATTACTTCAACTCACAACCCAAACAACTTATGGTTTGCCATTAACACTTGAAACACATGATTTATCACCATAAACTACCATTTAAGGTGTACTTACCTTTCTTGTGAGTAGCTTGGACCGTGACAAGGGTTTATTTTACGTATTTTTAGTGTGTTTTATTAGTTAATTTTGGTTTGATTATTTAGTTTTATAACTAAAATAACTAAGGTTTTGGTAAAAAACTACATTTTATGTTAAAGTG